>NC_040903.2:16328364-16631394 GCF_004126475.2 Phyllostomus discolor
CTTATTCTACTTTATCTGCACTAGTAGCTAGTCGGATAGTCAAATAATAACCAATGCAATGAATCATAAGAAGAGGTATCTACCTGAAATATTTTGACTTGAAACGTAGAATAAAATCAGTCTTAACTGAAATAAAGACATGGATACCTTAAATATTTTAACTTAAAGCATATCATAGCGAGCTGAATCTGTCATAACTGATCTCATAATTTACTCACCAATGTTCTAAGTTCTTTTAAAACATGATATGATCAGATTGTTGAATCCTCCTAGCTAACTAAGTAAGATACTCTGGAATATGCTTCCATGTGCTTCTGTTTCTACCAGGCAAGTGAAGTACTTAATAAGAGTTTATTGTGTTGATTTTCACATCTATTTTTGAACACTTAAACTTAGCATTGTGATTAGGTAACAGAACTACCTCAGAGCTGCCTTGTTGCAAGATTCCAGGGAGCTATTCACATTGTAATGAAGTCCTGAATCCTGATGAAATAAGAAAGAAGCAGAGATGCTTAAAATATATATAATAAAATCATGTTGCTTAAGAAATATTGTCAAATTATAAAATTTCAGAAGCTATTTAGAAGGCAGGACTCTCTTTCTAGTTGAACAAAACTAAAAACTTAGTCCATTATGAATTAGAATTTTGTAGTAGAATTCAAATCTAACTGGCAGTCAGATATATATTTCCATTATTTCTTCAAAAACAAATGGCAAGTAAAATTATTTTGTAGTTAAAGGGGAATGATTTGTCCAACTGACTTTCAAAAGTTTCAAATATTGTGTGTGTGTGTTTGTGCGAGAGAGAGAGAAAGATTGAGCAATTGGGGCAGAATAAAGGCAATTTATTCATGCTACATGCTCTGCATTGACTTTTTATTCTCTTTGCCTTGCTAATCTCTGTGTGTTCTGCAGCTCCAAGTTAGCTTCCGTCCTCCCCTGATCTCAGTGAATATTTCATTAGATATGCTCACAGCACACTAGATTTCACCTATGTGGCTTTCAGAATTTTAAATAATTTATTATTCATACAACTATTTGTCCATGATCTATTCTCCTGCTAGATGATAAATTCTGTGAGAAGAGAGCTCATAACTTTCTTTTTTGAAATTTGTTTAAAAATATATTTTATTGATTATGCTATTACAGTTGTCCCATTACCCCCCTTCATTCGCCTCCACCATGCACACCCTCTCCCACCCATACCCCCCCCTTTAGTCATGTCCATGTGTCATAAGTTCTTTAGCTTCTACATTTCTCAAACTATTCTTGCTCTCCCCCTGTCTATTTTCTGCCTACCATCTATGCTACTTATTCCCCATACCTTTTCCCCCTCTCTTCTCCTCCCACTTCCCTGTTGCTAACCCTCCATGTGATCTCCATTTCTGTGGTTCTGCTCCTGTTCTAGTTGTTTGCTTAGTTTCTTTTTGTTTTAGGTGTGGTTGTTAATAATTGTGAGTTTGCTGTCATTTTACTACACATGTTTTTTATCTTCTTTTTCTAAGTTCCTTTAACATTTCATAAAATAAGGGCTTGGTGATGATGAACTCCTTTAACTTGACCTTATCTGAGAAGCACTTTATCTGCCCTTCCATTCTAAATGAAAGCTTTGCTGAATAGAGCAATCTGGGTTGTAGGTCCTTGCCTTTCATGACTCAGAATACTTCTTTCTAGCCCCTTCTTACCTGTAAGGTCTCTTTTGAGAAATCAGCTGACAGTCTGATGGGAACTCCTTTGTAGGTTACTGTGTCCTTATCTCTTGCTGCTTCTAGGATTCTCTCCTTAATTTTAATATTGGGTAATGTAATTATGATGTGCCTTGGTGTGTTTCTTCTTGGGTCCAACTTCTTTAGGACTCTCTGAGCTTCCTGGACTTCCTGGAAGTCCATTTTTTTTTTGCCAGAATGGGGAAGTTCTTCTTTATTATTTGTTCAAATAAGTTTTCCACTTGTTGTTCTTCTCCTTCTCCTTCTGGTACCCCTATAATTCGGATATTGGATCATTTAAAGATGTCCTGGAGGTTCCTAAACCTCTCCTCATATTTTTGAATTCTTATTTCTTCATTCTTTTCTGATTGTATGTTTTTTTCTTCCTTCTGGTCCACTCCATTGATGTGAGACCCAGCTTTCATTCCATCACTGTTGGTTCCCTGTGCATTTTTCTTCATTTCACTTATTGTAGCCTTCATTTTTTCATCTAATTTGTGACCAAAATCAATCAATTCTGTGAGCATCCTGATCACCAGTGCTTTGAACTGTGCATCTGATAGGTTGGCTATCTCTCAGTTGCTTAAAAGTAGTGGTTCTGGGGCTTTCAATTCTGTTTGAGCCATCTTTTTTTTTTTTCCTTTGGTCTGGTTGTGCCTGTTTCATATGAGGGGCGGAGCCCTAGGTGTTCACCAGGGCGAGGCACCCCGGTCACTGGGTTGTGACACTGTGTGTGTGGGTGGAGTTCGAGAGGGAACAATGGTGCTTGCTCCAGTCTCCGTTGGACCTCTAACCCTTCTGCTTCCCCTAGGCAAACTGGGCCCCTCTGGTGTTAATTCCCATGTGGGTGGGCTTGTGCACCCCGCGGGACTTTCCAGGGACCTCTCCTGTGAGGCTGGGAGTCTCTCCCTGTGCCTCAACTCCCACAAGTGTTTTCAATCAGTGTCCTGAGGCTCTATTTCCCAGCGCTGGGATCCTGGGTTGCATGAAGTGCCTTGCTTCATAATCACCACCTCGCTGGGTCTACCAGTTGCCACCCCTCAGCCAGGGTCTGCCAGCTGCTGCTTGCGCACTTAGGGTCCACCTACTGTGGTCTTATGCACCCTGAATGCCTTATGCTCCCGGTCCCAATGCTCTCTGCTCTCCAGGCTCAGACCCACACCTGGCTGCCTGAGCGCCTTGCTGCCCGAGCACCTTGCTGCCCGAGCACCTTGCTACCCAACTCCGCCTCTCCTACTGGTCTGGATGAATGGGTCTATTTTAACTTCTTGGTTGTCCAACTTCCATACAGTTCAATTTTCTGTCAGGTCTGGTTGTTATTCTGTTTCTAAATTGTTGTTGTCCCTATCTTGGTTGTGGGAGGAGGCACAGTATGTCTACCTATGCCTCCATCTTGGCCAGAAGTCTCGAGGGCTCATATCTTTCAATCACTTATTTATCCTCAATACCTGACACGTTGCCAACACATGATAAGCCCTTAACAAATTAGACTAAATAAATGGGTGAAGATGGTCAATAGCGCTTTCTAATTCTTTTATGGTATAGGGAATGAAATGCCTTCCTCACCCTGTCTATTTCCCCGTCTCAAAACATCTATATCCCTGCTTTTCTCCATCAAACTTTGAAAAAGTGTTGTTAATAAAAAGAAAAACCAGTGGCTAATCCTTTCTTTTTGTTTGTTTGTTTTTGGTGTATATTATGAGTAAAGATATCTGATTAAGAAGAAGCATACCTTCTCTCTGGGGATAGATACATAGATTTAAAAAGGAAATGGAACTAGATTTGAGGCTTTTGTTAGGAGGGGAAAGGTAACACGGAGCAAGTGATGGTGAGGCAAAAATGGAGATAATTGGGAAGAAGAAAAAACAGAGGGCAAAACATAAAAGCCTGCTGTGATATAGCACAGAATTTAAACACTGTTGTTATATAACTGGTTCATTTTGGCTGCTTAATGATTTAAAAATAATTAGATTTGTTGCCAACATTTTATAGTCAAGAGGATTAATATAAAAAGCACAACCTTTGTCTTTTCTTAAAAGATGAATCTAAAATATTAGATTTATATTTGTTTTCAGGACCAGTTGAAAGAGCTAAGATCTGCCACTCACTTTTTTAAAAAGGCATACACTCCCTAGTTTGCAAGGTTTCCCACTCTGCTGATTTCACTCATTTATTTTACTTGTCTGGCCCCTTTGACATTGAGTTTATAAATCCTGCTATATAGAAATTTTAAAGAGCTGTGGAAATAGGAATATTTTGTGTGGTTAAGCTTAGGTCAGTTAACTTAGGATTTCACTGTGATAGATTTCAGAATTGTATATTTTTGTTCTACATAGACAAGGTGAGGCAAAAGTAGGTTTACAGTTGTGAGTTTGCAAAACGCAGAGTTTATTCTTATATATTATTTATTAATTATTGTATTATTTTCCATATGAACAACTGCAAACCTACTTTTGCCTCACTCTGTATTCTGCATTGTAAGCATCAATCTATATTTACTGATTAATAATATGTTTAATTAGAAATAGCTCCATCATAATTACTATTATTATTTCTTTACTCTAATGGGCTTTACATTTGCCTTCAACTCAAAATCTACATAAACACATACATTTGACCTTGATAGGGTATTCGGGGATTTATAGTGTTTACATTTATTCACCCAGATAAATATTAACTATTGATTACAGAGAATTACTGTAGTCTATTTTTTGTTGTTTGGGGACCTAGGAAAGTTTTACATCACCTTGAGAAAAGATGTAATTAAAATTTGATTCCTGGCTCTATTCCTGAACAAATTATTGTCTCTTTGGAAAGCAGAATTCCAGAACTATATCAGAAATAGAGACATGTGTAGGGAAATAGAAATTTAAATATTGAAGTAACAATCTTTGCCCTCACTTTAAGGTAATGAATAATCCTTTATATTTTATCGAAGTGTATGTTTTTCAAAGTATTTTCAGGCTTACAATAATATTTGATCCCTTCAACAATTCGGGTGTCCTATGAAAATTATTATTATCAATTTTAAAGTGGAGAGAGAAGCCCAGGAAAGTTAAAAACATGCCACAGAATGCGTGATAATATATTTATGGAGCCAACTACTATGGATTTTTTCTCATTGTTACAGAATCAAGCTTTTAACTAGCCCCTAACAATTATACATATGGTGCTTCTAAAATTATTTGGGATTTAATAAAACAGGACACTTAAAAATAGAGAGGCTGCTAGTATGAGAAAAATAGATGTAGCATATGTATCAAGATGTTTTGATTATTTTAAGTGAATTAGACATATTTGGTTTTGAGATTTCTAACAACTAAGATAAAAAGAAGAAAAATATAGGTTATATGTTTCTTATTTTTCATTTAAAGGAAATCATATAATATCACGGAGAGAGCCAATAGTTTTTCTGGGAATTGAGCACTAAATGGAATTATATCTTCTGTAATCTATTTTACATAAGGCATAATTTCATAAAAATGTAACTGGCTATTCTCTTTACAAAGATATGCTTCAACATATTAAAGAAGTAATATTATACTTTTACTCTTTAAATGCTATTAAGATGTCATTTTATTTTTAGCATCAAATTAAATTCTACCACAATTCTAATAATGTTGACATCTGTTGAATATTTTACTATACAATACACTTCTCTAAGTACATTATATGTACTAAATAATTTAATCCTCACTGCAATCTGTGATATAAGTACTATGTTTTATCATTTAGAGAAGAGCGTAAGTATTAAGTAACCTTCCCAAGTTCACAGAGCTAGTGTGTTAGCGAGTTGGTTGTTTGTAATACAGCACAGTGAACACGCAAATGTTTCAGTGGTTCACAAAGCCAACGATTTCATCCCAATGACTTTGTTGGTTGGCTGCAAATCATCAGACCCGCACTCGGATAAACTGAGCCAGCTGGACTCGGAGCTTTGGGTTTGGTTCAGATCAGCTCCACACGTTTCACCTTGTGAGACTCAGGCAAGACAATGCTGGCGTGGGCGTGCCACTCTCATGGTGGGGGCCGCACTCCTCAGGAGGGACGGTGCCCACCTGTCCTTCCTCTAAAAACCTCAGCTTGTAGCTGGTACCAGCACTTCGCCGGAAAAATAGGTCACCTTACCAAGCTCAGTGCAGGAGAGTCAAAAGAGTAAATATCCTAAAGTAAAGACTATGACAAAATTGGAGAGGGAAAATGTAATTGGAACAGTATCGTGGAGTATGGATACAAATCCAAGCAATTGGGTTTCATAGCCAAAACACCTTCTACTGCACTCTGCTGTTTTTCTATTGCATTGTATTAATAGTAATAGGTTTATTTATTTTGAACTATCCCTCCATTTCTGAGCTAAACACTAAACAATATTGTCTATTATACTTTGAAAATATTGCTGAATTCTATGTTAATACTTTCATACTTCTATGTATTCATAAGTAAGATGGGCCTATGGTTTTGTTTTCTCTGTTTTTTTTTTTTTAAATTAGATTTTAGTATTATCAGGGTTATTGTGGCTGTGTAGAACAAATTTGATAGCTCCACGTCTTTTTATACTATCCTAGAAAAACAAAGATGATACAGTTGCTTAAGAGAGAAAACATATGTGCAAGTGTTATGTACACTGTGCATGGTTACACAAATATAAGTAACCATCCTTAAAATAACATTTAATGCCTAAACAGTCTAAAACTGTGTCAGATATGGAATATAGTCTCATTGTTTTCTCTTTTCTAATTTGGATAATCCTTCCCTTCTAATTATCTTTTGTGTTCAAGTCATTTATAACTTGGTTTTTATAAATTGTCTTCATGTGCTAATTCCTGATAAGTTCTCTCAACATGCCTATAATTATATTTTACTTTTCTTCCTTCTCTCTGTTTATACAATTGGAAATCTGATTGATTAAGAAAGACGATTACCATATGATCTCACCTGTAAGTGGAATCTAACGAACAAAACAAACAAATGAGCAAAATAGAACCAGAGACAGGGAAATAAAGAACAAACTGACAGTGACCAGAGGGGAGGGGAAGGGGGATAATAGGGGAAAAAAGCGGAAGGATCTAGTCAAGGAGCATGGATAAAGGACCCATGGACAAAGACAGTGTGGGAGGTGGGGGTTGAGTAGGGGTAGGGAGAGTAACGGGGGGGAGAATTGGGGAAACCGTAATTGAACAACAACAACAAAAAAGAATTGGGCACTATCATAGCCAATGTGCATGCTCTTGTTTTTAACTCCACTGGTTTTGTATTACGACCAGCCTTCTCAAACATGAATGTATGAACTACAGTACTCATAATTAGAATATTTTCCTCAAGAACCTTGGAAAAAGATATTAAAAGGAAAATGATAAAATACACCCAATTATTTTCACTTTTTTAACAAGAGTGGGGTTGGTGTCCTGAAGCTGGCTCATACCAGCTCATGAGAAGCTCTTGACACATCTCTTTCTAACATCGCAACGAGTAACATCACGCTGGTAGACTGAAATTGGCCATGGTGGGAGTATTTATATGGTGAAAATGGCAAACACCACAAATCAACCATCTCTCTGGCTCTCTCTGAGCTACAGCCCTCTGTGTCTGCATGTATATTTATGTATCTGTGAATTGTGCTGTATCTTCCTACCACTGTATGGTGTTATGAAATTAGATGATATAATCTCTTAAAGAAGCTCTATTCTTATAGGTTTAGGAATAAGTAAATGCTCAAATTAATTGAATATTACAAAAATTTCTCACAACTATGGGAATTAAGCTTTCAATATAAAAAAAAAGTATTCCTTAAGAAACTAACTTGTTTTAATCATTTAACTTCACATAATTTAGGAAAATCTTTGGCAAACAAGACTTTTAATATTTTTGGTTAAACAGCTGTCCTCTGAATTATCAATGCCAAGTAAAAAATAAGCATACACTTTATTCCACTTGGATGTTTTTCATACACTTATGCAGCTTTACTCTTGGAATAAGCTAACATCACATCTACTAGATGTTTAAGATTTGAAAAATGCAAATTTGTGCTTAATCAAATTAAAGCATTATTCTGACAACTTTATTTCAACAATCCCATTTTTATTATGTCATCTTCAAGATAGATTCTGAGATCTTTAGGTAACTTAAAATCTCAAACTTAAGCTAAATTAAGTAAATTAATGAGTATTCATTAGAGATGTTGATTATTTCCCAAAGAGAACACTGAGATATATAAACACTAAGAATAATATTAGGAGTATACTTTTGCCTCTTTTATATTTTCCAGAAAGAGACTTTATATATATTTGGGTCTATTAATAAATGTACTCACTTTTGCTGCCTGGAAGAGTCGTGCTACGAAACGTTCTGAGATGTGTATTCATAAGCTCTGCTCGTCTGTTACAAAGTGCTGATGTACAGCAAACAGTTCACAGTCACCCAACCCTTCGATTTGTCTGTGAAATAAAAGGTGATGTGGCTAAAATGTACAAATAATACATGCAAATGGCAGAAATCATCAGAGTATGCAAAGTATAAAGGATGCATTAAGGGAAAAGAACATAGTGTTGCCCTAAAATGAAATGACAAGGTGTGCCAGAATGGCAAAGAAGAGAGTGTAAGTGCAAACCTAAATGCATATGGAAAGTTTGTAGGAAATTTGGGAAAAAGTAATTTTATCGGTCCTTGCCAATGCTGGCTATGTTTGATAGGTTTAGCTTTAGTGTCAAATATCACACTGATACAAAACTGATTTAGTTGTTCCTGTTAAAATGACAAAATTTCATTGAATATTTTTGGCCTGCTCATTTTTTGTTTTTGTTTTTTTGTTTGTTTTTTTAGAAATCCAAATATATGCAGTATCTTGTTGGTAAGTTTTTTCTTTTGTGTATTTTTTATTATTGTTCAAGTACAGTTGTCTCCATTTCCTCCCTACCATTACCCACCCCCACCCCCTGCAGCCATCTCTTAATGAGAGATGGTAAAAGATTCTTCTTTTATCTCCTGAGTTACCTGCCTACAAGGCAAAGATTCTATATTTTATCCAAACAATTTCAGATGGGAGAACTGTTTTTCTCACTTTTGAAAGTTCAGATTGGTTACAAATAATATATTTCCTACCTTTGCTTTCAAATCATTTTGCAAACACTTTGATTACATAGGTGGCTAAATGTTGCTTTTCAGTAACTCATGATTTGATTAAATCAAACATTTAAAACTTCTGTTATTTTGCCATCCCAAAATTAAATTCTTAATGAGGGGAGGGCACCTGGAAGATGGCAAAGATTTGCTCCTTTACCTTATGAAAGGAAACATGCTAATATAATTACATTTATGTGACATAGTACTGCTAATGAGTTGAGTTGGAAGCACTGTCAAATTGGAGAAAAGTAGTTAGTGCTCCCTAGGTAAAATCGTCTGGGCAACTGCTGTTTGTGCAAAGACTCAGGATCAGTGTGGAGTTCTTACACAGTGTCCTCGCTCTTGCCATCAGTGACAGCTGCTGGTCAGGGTCCTGACGGTGCTTTGTGTGTGATCAGACAATGCATAGTGCTGTCCTTAATGGCAGTCACTTTTTAAATGTTAACATGATTACTGCTTTGCATTTTAATATGAATCTAGGTCATGATGTTCAATTGGGGATTTGTATAACTTGCCTATAGAGCTTTATTTAATATACAGAAGTTCCCAGACTATTCCACACTTAATATGATCTGGATATATTCTTAGTATATCTTAACTACATGCTAGGTATATTCATAGTATATTATATGAGGATGTTGACATTGTCCCAATTACTTTTTTAGCATTCAGTAACATGATAGATGTTTAATATTAGTTTCCTGGTAGATTTTTAAAGATTGTTCTGATCTATGTGTTATGAGTATTTAAATTTTATTCCCACTTTTTTCATCAATCGTTCATTTTACTAGTCCTAACTTTTCTTTCAGAATACAATTTATCACATATTCCAAGAAGAATTTTTGGTCATCTACTTTATTATTTACCTATGTGACACTAATAATTTGTATGTTTATTTTCATATTTATTCTCCTCTGTGCCTTGCCTCGGACCTGTCGTTTGGAGATTCGCATGTCAAAGGATAAATTAACAACTGGCTTCCAGGTAGGCAGACCCAGTCGATGAGAAGAAAAAGAAGCAGGACATATTTCTCTCTTGGTCAGCCTTACCTGGTGATTTTTACGTAGGCATTGCTCTTGCCTGTGTGGCTCTGGTTCTCCCTCTCCATGGTCTGAAAGCCCATCAGGCCCTCTGGCCCCACTCCCCAGCTGTGGTTTTAGATCTCCTCAGTTGGCATCAGTTTCTGGGTTCATAACACCGTTCTCCTCCATTCTCCTTCTAGCCCTATTAAGGAAGTGGCTTCCTGATGCTTTTGATGGCATGTCTGTCTCACGAGAACTCTTGGTTCATCAGTGTGGTAGCCACATATATATATCACATAGACCCATGGTGTGGAGCTAGCTGGAGGAAAAGGGGGGTGGGGGTAAGCGGTGGGCCAAGGGGGGTCAGAAATGGAGCAGACAGAGACTGTGCTTGGGGCGATGGGCACATGATGCGGTGTGTGGATGCTGTTCTATTGAGTCATACAGTTGGAACCCACATGGTTTTGTGAACCAATGCCACCCTGGTAAATTCAGGAAAAAGGAGGAATGCACACATGAAAAAACTAAAAATAAAATATTACCTACAAAAATATTTGCTTTTCAGAATAATTATATGATGATTAGACAATATTCTAAATGACTTACAAAGTCATATAAATTTCATTCAAAGTGTATCATTCATTAAGTTTTGAAGCTTTGTGTCTTGCATTTTTCTCAAGTCTTGCACAATATTTGTGCTACAGCTATGCCACACTGAATCATTTACTTATATATTTACTCATTCAACAACACTGAGCACCCATTTGTACATCATATATGTGTGTGTGTGTAATATATATATGTATGTGTAATATATATATATGCAGTTACTGCAACATAAGTAGGGAAGAAAGCCTACATTGAGAATGGCCCTTGTATAACTGTTATGCTTTGAGAATAAATTGCGTGCAAACGATAATCAGGATGGCACATAGAAAACATGTCTAAACACAACTCATGGTTATCAACAGAAAAGAGAAACAATTTTCTTCCTTTCCTTTCATAGATTTTTTGATGTCAAAAGTTTCCACTTTTTTAGTATTTGTGCTACTATACTCATTATGCCATGAAATTTGTCGGTAATGTTCATTCTAGTATTAAGAGAAAGATTTCAACAGTGCTGATAATTTAAAAGAATGTGAAGGCGCTCCTGGGCATGGTTTGCGCTTTATTATTGTTGCATAGAGCTGTGGAAAACTGCTACTTCAACCTTTCAGACATTGGGCCCATTGTATTGTAATATGCACCCTGAAGGGCATTATGTTGCAGTTAAGTCTTGACCTTGTTTAGCATATAGCGTAGGCTAGCATACCAAATGAGGGGACTGAGGCACTTACCACAGGATCTTAAACTTTGTATCCTAAGTGGTGTGCATTTGACTCTGAAGCTATGCATTAAAGTGCTGGAACCGGATCCAACCCATATTTTTACCGTCTTAACCTAATTACCCAACTATTCTACAACCAGGCAATGTTTTCAACTTTATTGTAATGAAAAATTAAAGAATTTCAAGATGGTTGTATGATTTAAAGCAAAGAAGAATTTCTTGCCATCAGAGGATGCTATGGATAAATCATTAATCTGGAATTTGGATCTTCTGATACTGCTTTTAGAAGTTAAGTGGCATCAGGCAAGGTATACTGAGCCAAGGGGGAAGAAATAGGAGCTTGGATCTTGGAAAGATGCCTGAGAATATATATACATAATGTCTCCAAAAGAGCTTCCAATAAATAAAGCAGACTGATAAACTATTCTGGGCTACTCGGTGGGCCTAACATTTTTCTCTAGTCAGGGGAGAAGGCTTTTCATATTTAAACCTACAGCCTCCGTCCCTTCCTCCTTCCTTTCTTCCTTACTCCTTCCTACCTTCTTTCCTTCCTTCCTTCCTCTTTCCTTCCTTCCTTTTCCCTTCCTCCTTCCTTTCTTCCTTCCTCCTTCTTTTCTTCCTTCCTTCCTTCTCTTGTTGAAAGAGAATATATAGAAATATTAAGGATATAAATTCAAATACAATAGATTGTTTTTATTGATAAACTTACAGTCTAGAGGAGGAGACATGAATAACAGGATTAGTGTAATTGTAAAAATATGCATAACATGTGATGAGGCTTACTGCCCAATGTGGGGGCTGAAATCACCGGATACTCACTTTCTCAGCCTCCTGTGGCTTTATCACACAGGCGTATTAACCACCCCTAGTCAATGATACAGGAGGAGATGACCCCTGGGTATCTACTGAAACTATTTTTCTCTACGATTACGACAAACTAACAAATACCAAAAGCACTGGAGTAAGTGCTCTCTTTTTTTACTCAGATTTTGTAGAATTTACAGAAGATCGCAGAAACTGGGACAGCCATCACATATCCTGATGGAATACATTTAAGAACCAAGGCAAAGTACTGATGTAGTTGGCAGATAAAATGGAAAAGGACAGGTCATTGATTACAGTCACCAGGTGCTTAAGCCAACCTGGTACAGCTACCGCAACCTTCTTATGGAAAGATAAAATGCATTTTAGCCATTTTCAATTCATTTTGAGTTGAGTATTTGGTTATCATAGCCAAAAACATCTGAACTAGGAAATTTCCTGTCTTCATGAAGTTCCAAATTACTGTCATCTCTGGCTGGTTTCCTCTTAAATTTAATTGTTTATAAAAGAAATCTTAAAGTATAAATTGCAATGGAAAAATATAAATTTTGTTGTCTGTAGTACAATAAACTTCTAAATATTATACATTGAAAATGCTTCTGTAATTCACACACTAAATTACCCTTTTACTCTGCTCCATGGAAATCAGGTGCTTTCATGTTGTAGCTATTAAGTTGAAATTTAATTTACACTAATAGGCCTGAAGTAGATGAAAAACAAAATTAAGGTTGTGATTTCATTGCAGATTGCATAGTTTATTGAATGTTGCAGCAAGTGCTATTTTACTTACTCAGTGAGAAGGAAATGATTCTTGTTCTTAGAGACGAAGAACACGGAGTTCTGGTCCCCATTTTCATTACTAATTATCTCCTTATTTATAATGACACATTTCAAGAAGTCTGTACAATGCGACTTAGTCCTACTTTATCTCCTCCTAAATGTTTTTAAAAATTCTTTTCTTTAATTGCTGTGATTAACAGCCTATTAGCCTGATTTCTCTGAATTTTAATCATGGGCTGCATATTAATTTTATGTGTGGCTCTGGGTAGGCTTCAGCATGCCTGCATTTTCATGTGTAAATTCAAGCAAAAAAAGCACTAAAGAGACACATGTTCTTATTACCCTAGATATTTGGCCTATAAAATTATAGAATATATGGTTTCTTACCTCTCGTAATTTACCACGTGGGATCCAGGTTCCTTCATGTAGGAACCAAGATGAGATGAATTAAAGAACTGTGGGAAAAGTCAACTTGATGAAGCACATGAGAGAAAAAATATCTTTTTTTGTGGAGTTGAAGGGCTAAAAGGTAGTATATTATATCTGACCTAATTTTTTTATTGTTGTTATCTGAGCTAATTCTTAAAGAGTAAATAAGATTTCACTGGGCACAACAATTACAGCCAGAGAAATAGCATATGTAGGCATATGTATAAGGCAAGACTGAGCATTTTAGGAAAAATATGATTTTATTAGGATGGAGTACGGGGTATTTGAGAAAATGTTGGAAAATGAATTTAAAATACTTTAGGAAGGAACTTGAGTATCCTGACCAAGGGTTTGACTTTTATTCTAGAAAAAATTGGGGACCACATAGAAAGCTGATTGTTTTAGAGTTGGGGGGACGATATTGGCTGATGGTTATACTATGTTTTTAGAAAACAAATTAGGCAAAATATCCCAATGTGACTCACTGATACATTCCAGGCAGGAGAAAATAAGGGATTGCATGACAGCAGGATCGCTTCACTGGATGAAGTAAGAAAAGTGACTCAGAACTAATATTGTGCTGGTGAGTTTTTTTAAAAAGTCCTATTCCAGATTAACGAGGGAGCTGGAATGGACAAGGTTCCTTAAAGAAACCCAAGATTTGTATTAATTAGGCCAAGCCTAGGATACAGAGGCTAAAAGAGGTAAGTTTGTTTCTCAGACATGTTACATGCAGGCTGGCCCAGGTTAGCAGAGCAGCTCTGGTCCATGGAGACTTTCAGGGACTTGGGACTCTTCCATCTTGTTACTTCAGTATTCCCGACAGATAGGTGCCATAATCTGCATGTTCGATACTGGCTTATACACATGTCTGCACTGTAGCTCGCAGGAAGGGAAGAGAATGTACGAAGCAACGTAATACTTTATGCCGGTGTAAGATAACACTATATCTGCTGCTGATACTGTACTCAGCCTCAACTTAAGCTCTAGTGGTGAGAACGTCATCATCCTGGACAACTGTTAGTTGCAAAGAATGCTGAGAAACACAATGTCTAGCTGAGTGGGCAGATGTTTAGCTATTACTACACAAAAGGATGAGAAAAATGGATTTTGGGGAGCAACTCTATATGGGTCAAGCTTGTATACTGGGTTTAGGATCTGGGGAGGGGTGTGGATGGCAATGCCATTCAACAAGATTGAAATTTTTTAGGGACAGCAGATACAGCAATTGCGAGGCAGTGTAATGTTCGAGATGGAAAGTAATATTTCGAATTGACGGGATTAGAAGAATTCAAGTTAAAATAGCAAGGATTTTTTTCTTTTCCTTCTTCTTTTCTTCCTTCTCTCTCTCTCCCTCCCACCCCCTCCCTTCCTCTCTCTCTTTTTCCCTTGACCCCTTCCTGTCTTCCTCCCTTTCTCTCTCCCTTCTAGTGTGCGTCTAATATGAATTACCAGTGTAGCTATGAGAGTTAAGCCGTGGGAGTAGATGGGTTAATTGTGGGAAGGTGCATAGGGTTTAAAGAGGAAAGGATTGAGTAAGTAAACTATGTTTTCTGTGATGGAGAAGTGGTGCCCAGGAGATTAGCATGACCACAGGAAGAGGAAAACCGATTGCCGTAGTGAGGTGATGTGAGTTCCATAGGACAATGGGTTTCTGCACAAACTGGCTGAGTATTGGTGTTTGTGCATCCTGGGAATTGCTAATGTCACCTGTGTCTTGCAGTTTTTATATTACAGAGTATTATAGATTATTGCACCTCTAGTTAGGAAGGGTGCAGAGCAAGTATACCCTCAAGTGTGAGCTATTCTTTTTAAAATGAGCAGGTAGATAACGTGTTTATGAAAGAATTGAGTAGGTTGAAGAGTGTTTTTCAGAGGGTAATATGGAATGGAAGAGAAAAGCCACAAGCAGACAAATGGGGCAAAAAGTAGCTCCTAAGAATATGTGTAAAGGAATATAGGAGATAAAAACTAACCAGAAGGAATTATGTTATTTTTGTGGAAAGGCTTGGATGATTAAGGCATGATATAACAGGCAGAATAACACTCATCAGCCAATGAAATTATACTTTCAAATACTCTGTCATCTGCTTCAAGTCACAAGGCTAGTTAACACCAATCTTAAGACTATAACCCAAATATTTTTGTAGGGCCATGTCCCTGAAGGGTGTGAAAGTTACCAAAGGATCTCTGATCTCTCCCTTTTTCACCCTATTCCCCTAAGTAGACTGGCTTGGTTGAGCTCATGTTAGGAGGGAACATATTTAGTAAAAGTGAAGAGACTGAGAACAGGTTGTTGCAGGGAGGAAAATATTTGCAGAGAGAGGAGGAAAGTGAAATTGCTTTAGATACTGTTAAGGAACTACTTCTCTAGTGCTTGTATTAAATGTGCACATACGTAAATAATTTCATATACAGGATTTCTAAATGCTATATTGTGATGGATTAAATAGAATTTAACTTCCCTACACACATTCATTGTATACTAGAAATGGCCCTGCCTCAGAGTCATTTCCAGGAAACCACGTTATGACCAGTGTGGCTTTCATTTTCTTAGATGTTCCGTCTATCTAAGATGCCAGCCCTGACTTTTCCTATTTTCAACATTTGGAACATTTGCTCTCTTCCCCCGCCTTCGCCCCTCACGACATCATTTTGTTCAACCTGGTTTTGAGCTACATTTAGCAACTCCTATAGGTCATGCATTACGTCTCTTAGTATCTCCGTCTTTATCTTTCAATCACTTAATCACATGATAGATTCATTTTTGTGTGTGTGTTTACATGTTCTAGTATCTCTTTGTAAAGAGTCAGAAATATTTTAGAATCAAGAAAAATTTATCAACAAAGTGTTCTGTCAGTTTTGCTCCCCATTGTTTCCAAGGCCACTGATGTTGCGGTAGTTTTCTCTTGCTAAGAGAAGTCAAAGAGTCACAAATGTGTGATAGCATTCCAGTACCTCCTACTCCAGAGTTTAAGTACTCATAGTAAATGTATCAGTGTCCTACTCTCCTCGGGGTCCTACGTGTGGTCTAAAAGCGAGTTTTAGTGCAACTCCCATGGAACCACTGATGTCAATATTTGGTGAGTGCAGCCTCTTTGGTATCTTTCTTCTGTATCGAAGTTCTGCTTCCAGGTAACAGTTACCACTGAACTATATCATGGATTGTATGCGTAAAACCGGCTAATTTTCTCTACCTTTCTAGTCCAGGGTCTTAAAACTTGTAAGTCATTTTGGTATTTGTGCAAAAAATACGAAAGCTGTTGACTTACAGTATGGTAGGTCTTGGTTAGCCTTGATTCTGAGATTGAGAGTCCATTCGGCATCTTTTTCTATTTTTTACTGTTCTGAACTAATATTTTCTTATGATTATGTTCACATACCTTTCATTGCTCTGACATATTTTAGTTCCTCTGAAAGTATCTGTGCAGAATTAGGCTTGTATGAAGGTAGTTCAGAATCCACAAACATACACACAATCTTGAAATAATAAACTAATCTCTAATTACAGCAGGTTATTTCAAAACTTCCTCAATTTTCTTGTGGCATAAGCTTCATTTCTTTGCTTTTGAGGCAGAGAATTGCAAACATTCTTGCATTGTTGAATTAATGAGAGAGCTGGAATATGTTTGTATTAGACCTGCCTTTACCGAAGCAGGAATGAGGAAGAATAGGATGTAAACTCTAGATTGGAGAAATACTGATTGCTGATAAATGCGGGCACAAGGAAATAAAGTCCTCTTAGTGGGGCTAGTCCTGCGCAGATAAGGACAAAACACATTTAGAAGCACAATAAACCACAGATAAATTATAAACAATGTTGCATTTTTTTTATTCCATTAACAGAAAAACACTTAGAAATCATTGCATACACACACACCAGCACACATTCCTGATGTGTTAGGGAAGGTCATCAAGATGTGACCGCTGCTTTGAGCCGGGCAGCTGCCCCAGGCAACTGGAGGCTCCCACCCCCTCCCTTGGGCTCAGATGTGTGTTCCACTCGACTTCCCTGCTCCCAGAAGCTGTACTGAGGATACAGCCTTTATTTTTATTTTTGAGTCTTAGTAGGAAGTTTATTACATTCGCTTTTTCATACCCCTTGCAGCCACAGTATCTCCCATTGTGGATGTGATGCAGATTTTCGTCCTATGAGGTCTGAGCCACAGGGAACCTCAGCTATCAGTTGGTCAAACTCCTCATTTTAAAGATAAAATCCTGAGGCCAAGAGGACTGAAGTGACTTATCCAAGGCCACATAGTTGGGGCTGATGGGACCCAGGTCCGCAACTCTTTGACTCTTTGAATCCAGGGAACCCACTCTGCTGCCACCACTAATAGTGGCTCTTCTCTGTAATGACACCACTTATCTGAATTCCTCTTCATGGCAGTCCCGTGATGACAGTGTCGTTCCCTCTTTATAACTGGAGGAGCCGAGGCACTATGCACCCAGGAACCTGCCCAAAGTTGCACACAGATACCACAGGCTAAGTGAGGAAACAGCCTTTAGAAACATGGCAAGGAGGCTATCGGAATGAGGACTAGATTGAACCTGGTTAGGGCTTCTTGTAAATGTGACTGACCCCAGTAAGGCCTCTATATAAACTTAAAAAAAAAGTTTTTATTGTTGTTCTCTTACAGTTGTCCCAATTTCCCCCTCTTTGCTCTCCTTCGCCTTGCTTATTAAACCTGTCGTCACCTACCAATCAGGAGTGGCCTGCCTTTGTCTTAGGTCTCCCGTCCTCCCGTTGGGGCTGGTTCTACATTAATCTGAGAAGCATCCAAGGGGGTTAGGACCCAATACAATGGCACCGTGACTTAATAAAATCGGTACCCCAGTGATTGCAGTATAAGTTTAAATATAACAAACTATTGTTTATCATTTTTCTAGGACCAGTTGGATGGCATAACCACTTTCAAATTAACAATCTTTCTGGGGTTAAATATACAACTCCAAGAAAGGACATATTTAGAATTTCATGAATAATATAGTAATGGCACAAGTAATGGTAGGAAGGGTTTAAAATGCATGTGTTTTACTATTGTATATCTTTTAGGATAGCTCTCACCAAAAAGATGGAAAATGAGTGTTGGCAAGGATGTGGAGAACCTGGGCTGTCGTTGCTGACGGAAGTGTGGGGTGGTGCAGCTGCTGAAGGGAACAGCTGGCTTCTGGAAAAGGCAGACGTAGCATTGCCATGTGGCCCAGTAATTCGGATTCTCGGGATACGCCAGAACAATGAAAGGTAGAGACTGAAGACAGATACTTGCACACCACTCTCTAGCTGCTTTCTTCACACTAGTAAAAAGGTAGAACTAACCCAATGTCCATCAACAGATCAATGGATAGGCAAAATGTGGTTTTATGTGCATTCAGGCATATAGTATTCCTTAAAAATGGGATGCCATTCTGACACATACTATAACGTGGGTGAACTTAAAAAAAACATTATGCTAAGTGATATCAGCCAACCACCAGAGGACAAATATAATTCCATTTATATGCGGTGCCAAGAACAGGCAAATTCATAGAGACAGGAAGTGTGACAGAGGTTTCCAGGGGCTGGGACAAGGGGGAATGTGGAGTTGTTGAATGGGTACAGGGTTTCCGTTTGGGATGATGAATGAGTTTGAAAATGGATATTGTGGATGATTGTAAAACATTGCGAATGTATATAATGCCACTGAATTGTACACTAACCAGTGTTTACCATATTAAGCACTGTATGTTTCTTAAAAGAGGATATTTACTGTAGGATCCAAACACAATGGAAACTATAATAATTATCTGTCAAAATCAGTTAAAAAATTTGAATGGTACTTGCTGTATAATGTTACTTAAAATTCTCTCTAGTTAGTGATAAAAACACACTGCATACATTTTATTTATTAATCCTTGCATTAAAAATTAGAATTTGAAGAAATACCTGTATCTTTAGAACTGTCCAAAGATAAATAAAATTTACCTCTGATTTTGTTTCAGGAGATACTTACTGATTTTGATGAGATGAAAGTATTTTCAAGATATTTTAATATTTTGTTATATTAATCCTTAAATTTCTCTTGTGACCTTTAGTATTTCTGTCTTAATATTAATTATTTTAGTCTAATAAAATGTTGCCAATTTTTTTAAAATTTTTATTTATTTATTTTTAGAGAAAGGGGAAGGGAAGGAGGAAGAGAGGGAGAGAAACACCAATGTGTGGTTGCCTTTCATGTGGCCCTTACTGGGGACCTGGCCTGCCACCCAGGCATGTGCCCTGACTGGGAATTGAACAAGTGACCCTTTGCTTTGCAGTCCAGTGTTCAATCCACTGAGCCATACCAGCCAGGGCGAATGTTGCCAATGTTGACACCAAGAAACACTTCCTGTAGAGTCCTCTGGAAACATTTTTATGCTTCCCATCACTTTGTTCATTTTGGGTCACACTGCCAGCTGGTCACCGAGGGCCTGGGAGAAGGCATCATCATCACACCAGCTCCATGGCCTGGACGGTTCCGTCAACTGCTAAGCGAGGGAGCCATTCTTTGCTTTTGACTCTGCTATTCCTGGGAAGGGCTGTAACCACAGACAGTGGGTAATGTAACAAAGTTCTCTAACTAAAAAGCTCTTGATGGGGAGGGAGCCCTGAGTTGTCAGCTGGGGACCTCCTGAGGGGGTCTCCTACCAGGGTCAATTAGAGTAATAAGTGGTACACAAAATGAGGGCAGAAAAACTATTGGCCAAGAAATGTTATAACAGCAAAACTTACGCTCAGGGACACCCCATGGGAAAGCTACCACAGGAGGAAAGCAGAAATGGTTGTTACAAATGGTTATCAGTGGATCGTTTACAACTTTTAGCTCTCTGTGCTGGGACAGAGCCCTGTTAGGGCAAGAGTCTTCCATCTGGGTTTAGGAATGCTGTGCTATTTATTCTAAGGAAATAATTTGAGACAAAGAAATCCAAATCTTTGTTTAAAATTATGTTCATATAAGCTTCACAATGAGAGGAAAAGAAAGCGGATAACAAAATATTTTGTTAAATTTTGGAACCTCAACGAAATCAGAATATGATTTGGGAAGTAAAAGTATCATGATGGAAATAATATAGAAAAATGGAAAATGTTTGGCATTATACAAAACAATTAAAGTGCATGAAAAAAGACATTTGTGGAGCATTTCTGTCATTCAACACATGCTGGAATGTCGCTAAGGACTGGGTGTCATCATATAAAACTAAAAAGTGGGCAGTTGTGTTGAAGTGGTGGGATATCTTTACAAATGTGGTTTCTTGTCACTATGAGTGTGTGTGCCTCTATGCACACACACACACACATATATACATATATATAGAAATAGAAACAAATATATACTCATCACAATTACCTTGATAACAAAGTTCACACAAATACAAAGAATACTTTTTGTGATTTAGATTTAGGACTGCTCATTTTTAAAATGTCCATACCTACAATAAACTGCTTGTCACCACAGGTGAACCTAATTAGTTGCAATGAAAAGGAATTTGTTAAGCCCTGGCTGGCGTAGCTCAGTGGATTGAGCTTGGGCTACGAACCAAAGTGTTGCGGGTTCGATTCCCAGTCAGGGTACATGCCTGGGTTGCAAGTCATGACCCCCAGCAACCGCACGTTGATGTTTCTCTCTCTCTTTATCTCCCCCCTTCCCCTCTCTAAAAATGAATAAATAAAATCTTTTTAAAAATGATAAAAAGTTAAAAAAAAAGAAAAGGAATTTGTTAAAAATGGGTGGTTCTCAGCAGTTACTGCAGATTCAGAGCAAACGGAGCAGACCACATTGTGGCCTTGGATCAAACAATGGAATTTCAGATTCCCCTGTTCAATCGTGGGCTCCATCTAATGCATTCTAGGCATTTTTTCCCTCACTAAGTATGTATGACAGCATCCGAGGAACAAAGACATCTCCAGTTTTCAATGATCAGTCTTCCAAGGAAGTTCTCAAAGAAAAAAAAAAGTGTGCAGCTAAATTGCTAACATCACCCAAAAATGTCACTTTTAATTGGATGGGAATTATGCAGTCAGGTGTGACAGGGAGGAAGGGGTTATCATGAGCTAATAATTTGACAGAAACGCAGCCTCATGCTTCTAATCCCTCCAGAGTGTTATCTCATGATTACCAAACAGCCTGCTTAGATATGCCTTATTAGTTTCTCTTCTGGATATCTTCATTCTTAGGAAAACCATACTTCTGCACGCTCGAATGTGATGACGTTTGCGGTTTAAAAATATGAGCAGCTGCTTCAGCTGACTAGTAGTTCACAGAAATTAATCTACTTTTTAAATTAATCTTTGCACCAATCAGAATGTTTCTTTAACTCTAAGGAGTCTTATAATGCAGGCTAAATCACTCTGGTCCAGGTGCCTTGTGTCACTTAAAGAAAAAGTAACCAGAAAATTTAATCGGAAGATTATTAAGGATTTTAGGCTGCTGGCTGGTATCACCTAGCAACGACAGAACATACTGAGCAAATTTAACAAATAACAACTCATCCTTTCTGTCATGGCAGATCATATAATTAGGACGGCGTAAGTACGCTTGCTGATGGCAATAAGGAAGATAACAATAAGATGCAAGATATTTAGAAAGACAAAAAGTGGTTTGAGTTAAGTGCTTATGGCTGGTGCCTTTATTGGGATGATGACTAGCTGAGTGACATTCTCGGAAGCAGTTCCTAAGATGACTTGGAGGTTTTAAAGGTTCACGGTCACAGAAGCTGAAGAAACACGACTTAGGTCAGAAACAAATGAACTTAGTTCAATCATCTCCTGCCAAGGAATTGTTATTGGTCAGGTTTACAGAGAAAGAGCAAAAAGCTTAAAATTTCGCCAGATAGCTGATAAATTGCAGGCTTGCAGATTGTATTTCCACACAAGGATGTCAGCTGGCTTTTTGTGCCCTTTCCCGAACCCTCCCACCACTCTCGGGTCTGGATTGCGACTGTGTCTCAGTTTCTTTAACTCTGGGCTTGGGGTTAGTTTCCTACGGGTGAATTTCCAGCAGGAGGTGGCAAACTGCAGTCCGCCCACTAACCACATGTTCTGATACATAAGTTTTATTAGGACTTAGCTGTATGCATTCGTTTGAGTTTTCTCTCTGCTGCTACCGGACACAATGCAGAGCTGTGCCGTGGGGACGGAGTCTGTGTGGTCCACGGACCCAGCATATGCACTGCCTGACTCCGCCCCTGGTCTAGAGTGTTATTTATTAGGTGTCCGTCTGTTTTATAGCCTACACAATTTCATTTCTGTTGTTTCTTCTCCCTGGCTGTTCTTGTCCCTGTGGATTTATTTCCATCAAACTTTAATATCATTTGTTTGGATTTCAGTTTGAGATGGAGTTAAAGACGAGGCTTGGTCCGCCCAGTGTAACGAAGGCTCTGAGCCCCCTTTGTTACCGCCACCTGCGGCTCGGTTAGGGCATTCTGCTCTATCCAGCAGGAAGGGGTCTGTCCCCAAGTGAAGCCACAGAGGATTTACATACCCTTCTTACCTTTGTATAAATGGCATTAACCTTTTAGGCATTCAAGTTTTTTCATACTGCTCTAGATTTCATTAGTTAAAAAGGAAAGCAGCATACACCCTTATAAGATGCTGATTTTAATGTACTTTTACAGACTTGTATCCAGAAAATATTTATGGAGCAGCAAATAATACAGGTGGAGTTGTGTCTGGTGATCAGAACACTAAGAATAGCAATGACAATATTACTACTACTAATAATAACAATGATAAAAGTCAAGTTCACTGTCCTGACAAAAATGTAGCCTGGTGAAGGATGTGGAAATTAAAAAAAAAACTCAAATCAATATACCACAAGCTTTTATAGAAGTCAGAACAGCTGACATGGGGAGTAGGTTTGCTTATGATAATCACAGGCATCTTCCTATTGAGGACTAAGTATAATTCTGACACTCAGAACAGGAAGGGAGCTCCTGCCAAAAGACAATGTGCATGGAGGAAATAAAGTTAGTTTCGAAGAATTGCACCACAAAATTCCGCACAATTCGGAGATGTGGCCTCTGGTAAGTTATTTAATTTCGTTTAGCTTTAGTTTTATCATCTGTCACATGAAGATCATATGAATACTTTCCTCATAACTTTGCTCTAATGATTATATGAAATGATGCACTTGACATTTAACAGAATTCCTGGCCCATAATAAATGTTCAGTAAAAGGTAATTATTCATGTTATTATATTATGATAAATTGTCCATTTTTTTTTGTAAAGAGGGATGATACTTCAGCCAAAGGAATAAATTTATGAGAGCATTTCAACACAATGGTAGTTGTCGATAAGAGATATTTTGGAAAGTAGAAACCGCCCAATCATCCTTCAAATTACAGTATATAAACAACCAATTACGTTTTTTTTTTTTTTTTTGCAACAGGTGTGAATGGACCTTGTAAGAAATGATTCAACTGGATATTCTTGTTAGAGAATCAGGATCAGCCGAATTCATGTTCATCCAAATCATTTTCAGAACTTTTCTTAAAAATCAATAATTCACTACTTACAATTTATATGTTTCTCCTTGATAGATCTTATCTAGCAACCTAGGTGGCATTACCTGAATGAAACATATCAATCTGTTTTCCCCTAGCTGCTACTACAACTCATGTTTTGTTTTATTTTGCTTGGTTTTTATTTTGAGAGAAGAAACTCAGCAACATCAACAGAATATTTTGTTGAAGAGAAAAACAACATTGCGAGATTTATTGATCTACAAGTAGAATCAGGTCTAGATAAAAAAGGCAACACTTGACATAATTTGGTACTCTATTGATTTAATTTTTTAATATTTTGTCTCCTTGTCCCTTTGTAAAATTAGACACTGCTAGCAGAGATCTGGTGCACTCCCAGAGTTTAGGTTAGCATGGTGTTTAGGACTGTGATATTCCAGGCTAAACACAGTGCTTAATGCTTCTACTTGGGTCTCTTTAAGAGTCTGTTGGGCCCTGGCTGGCGTAGCTCAGTGGATTGAGCGCGGGCTGCGAACCAAAGTATTGCAGGTTCGATTCCCAGCCAGGACACATGCCTGGGTTGCAGGCCATGGCCCCCAGCAACTGCACATTGATGTCTCTCTCCCTCTCTCCCTCTCTCTCTCTCTCTCTCTCTCTCCCTCCCTTCCCTCTCTAAAAATAAATAAATAAAATCTTAAAAAAAGAATATACTTTTTTAAAAAAAGAGTCTGTTGGAAGCATGCACAGTGTTTTTTCTGGACCCAGAGAAACAAATCAGCAGGCTAGTGTGATTGGAGTGTTCCTGTTCTTTCACGTTAGGCATCCATTCCTTACAGAAGCTCAAATTATGCTTCACCATATAACCCTTGATCTAGACATTTGTAGACATTTTTAAAAAGTCCCCCTTTGTAAAGTTTTAGAATTGTTCTTTTTGATAATTTCCTTTGTGGAATTCTTGTGACAAATGTTTCTCTAAGCTTCCTATTCTGTCTGAACATGACAGAGCATTTTACCCATATTTAAGATGCAATCACTTTCCAGTTTGTATATAGAGGAGTTTTAAGCCAATAAAAAGGCTCCCAACTGAGTGGATATTTAAAGAGACTTGCTGTCAGTCACTGAAATGTAAACCATTGAAGGAAAACATTCTTTTGGCTTCTGTAAATGTCATATTCGGAGCAGACTCTGGAGCAAAGCTTATAGGAGATCTAGCAGCACCAGGATTTGCAGACAGCAAGGATCCAGGATGCAAAGGACTGGGGCCAGGAAAACAGATTGGTCCCAGCCCAACAGAGGCCAGTCCTTCTGCGAGCAGCTGAGAACCCTGAAGCAGGGAGTGATGAGACCGACAGGCTCATGCTCAGCAGCATGCCCAAGGGAAAGAGGACGTGTCCATTCAGCACTTATGACATAGCCTCAAGGAAGTCCAGATAGTGATTGTATAAATTCAGATTTTTTTATTTGAAATATTCACTTTCTTTAGAATTCACATTAACTCAGGCGGCCCTATTTCTGCTTAGTGTTGGGAAATTTGATCTTGCTAATTCAAGGTAGCTTAGTTCAACGCAGCATTTTTTTCCATTCAAGTTTGTGATTTATATTTAGCCCTAGTCCAATTTAAATTTTCATCACCAAGCTTCCTCCACACTGGGGTGGACTCTATTGCAACAATAACAAAAAGCGTGGTAAGCTCATGCTAAGCATTATACTCAAGACAAAGAGGTCAAGGTCATGGACCTTGTGTGGACACAGCATTTATTGTGTGACCTCAAGGAAGTCCTTTGGGCAACTCTCCTGCAACAAAGCTTTCCCAGGTGTTGTCAAGCTAGTGGGGTAGTGTGTGTGTGTGTGTGTGTGTGTAAGTGAGAGAGAAAGAGACCCCAGTAGCTACCAGTGACTCAATTAAAAATGGATGCTCCCACGTTTTTCTAATGCTGTGTTTTTACGCTACAAGTTGGTCCTGGCCTGAACTACTGGACTGTGCCACGTCACATGTGTTGTAATCAGAACTGTGTCCCCCAGAATTCCCTTGCCACTATGCTGCCAAAGCAGAGCTGGCCACAAGGTGAACCTAGTGTATGGCCTCTACCCCAGTAAGAATGCAGCGAATGTTGCTTTTTGAAAACACAGATAGGATTGTTCTACACACATAACCCTGTTCACAAGCAATTGATTTAAAAAATATATTTTATTTTGTATTTCTACTGATTTTTTGAGTTTAGGATAAAGGGAAATGGGTACCCTATGATTTTAGAAAATCACAGTTTAGCAGACCATGAGAAAAGACATGGGAAATATCACTTCTAATTCTCTCCCATCCCAAGATATCGGTTTCCATCAGTTTCCAGCCGATGCCCTCCTGTGCTCTAAAACCTCCTGTGACATTATCAGACCACAGCGGTTACTTTAATTTTAAATGTAATAGGAGGATTACTTACCCCACACAATCAGATACATAATAAATGCTGGGCAGATCAGTAAAGCTTTGCAGGAATATGTGAGCTGTCGTTTTCTGGTGATATCTGTTTATTGTAGACTATTGATTTGTACCAAAAAAAGTACAACTTCTAAAAAGAAATATGTGAGCAAATCCTTTAAAATGAAAATAAGGCCAGTCATGAGAAAGCATTTGATGAAGTGAATTTCTTATTTATCCTTGGCTTTTCTAAGAAATCCAACATGCTCATACGAATAATGATATTGATACAAATATTTTCAGCATCCAAATATTTGTTTTTCAGATTTATGCATCAACGTACTAAGTGCTTTACATATATCATCATATTTATTCCAACAGCCCTATGAAGCAGACATATTACATTTCCCATTTTACACATAAGGAAAGCATCACATTATTCAATAGATCTTTCTGTATTTAAACCCCATCCATCTAACCCCACAGTTTACACTCTTAAATACTGTTTCTGCACCACCAACTGCAAACAGGTAGAAGTTGCACTCTGGGCATTGGCTCTGACTCTCTCTGAATTTATTTGAACTAACTCCTGCCCACCCCACTTCCCTTCCTCTACCGTTTTCTATTGTCTCATTTGGTTTTCCAACATCCCTATTTATTAACTTTATGTGTCAACTTGACTGAGCCCAGATATTTGGTCATACATTATTCTGGGTGTACCTATGAGGGTATTTTTTGTTGTTGTTTTATTTTTATTTATTTTTGTGTTTTTTTTTAAATGGGATTAACATTTAAATCAGTAAGCTGAGTGAAGCAGGTTGTCCTCCCTAAAGCGAATGGGCCTCATCTAATCAGTTGACGGCTGGAATGAAAGAGATAGGATGACCCTCCCCAAGGAACAGGGAAGGGGGAATTCCTGCCTTTGAACTGGGACACTGCCCTTCCCCTGCCTTCAGGCTCAGACTGGCGTTAAATAATCAGTCTCCTGGTCTGGAGCTTGCTGACTCACCTTGCAGATTTTGAGAGTTGCAAACTTCCATGATAAGATCAATCAATGTTTCACCGTGTATTTTGTGTATGCGTCTGATATTCTCTGAACAAGTTTTATTAATATACCATATGACCTAGAACCTCAATCATAATAATATTGTTGACCATAATAAATATGTCAAACCTTGGATCTTACTTGGACGTTGTTCTGGTTCTGTGCAGGCACTCGCATACAAAGAAATCTTGCAAGCATTTTATGGATGTAAATTAGGAAAAGGTCTCTGTTCCACATGCAAAGTGTTATGTGCAGGAGCTCACAGGCAGTCACAGAACCCAGGGCACAATAATAAAGGGCTACGGGCGAGGTTAATCCATGGCAAAACCTTAACATCAGTCATCTTCTCTTTGGCTTCTCATGACTTTATTTCTCTATTCTTTGTGTTGCCATATAAGAAAGTGTGTTAATCCTGGGAGTTCTGGTTTCATGTTTCAGGGAATATCTTCAGGACCTTTCAATTATATTTGCATCTAGATTTAATTCGCTATTTTTTATTTTATTCTCTTGTTTCTATTTTGTTGCCTAATTCTCAAATTTCAATTTGCTTAACCTCAATGAATTCAAGCATTTTTTAAACTGCTCAGTCTTCCAAGATGGTTCTGCCACATGCAATCTTATTTCATAGAATGCATCCCTTCCAAATTTTCTGACTACTATGGAGAAGCCACAGTAGTCATAGCTTTGGAAATTTAGACCATCTATAGGTTAATTCTATCTTGTGTCTCACTACCTGAAAATTAGTCTTCAGGAATCCAAAACATTTTTAATAGTCTGTCTCATGAGTAACTTGATTCATACCATGATACAAAGGTATCTGCTTTAGATCATTAGCATACTTATTTTTATTGCTCTAATCTCTCTCATAAATTCCAAATTATATATCTGCAATATGCATAAAAGTTAATGTATTTAAAAGAGTACACATTTTCACCTAAACTCTCCCCTCTGTTATCTTAGACCCAGCAAATATTTCCCTCACAGCTCACGCCCTCCCCCCCAAAAAATGTTACATTCAAAAGTCTAGAATTGACTTCTCAATTTTTCTTCACCAAACTCCAATTCCCCCAAAAGTAGTGAGTTGTATTTCAAAATCTGTCTGGCATTTCTTGTATTTTCTCCAGTGGTTCTACCTCATTGTAACAACATTATCTCACATCTGGTCTACTGCAGCGGCTTCCTAGTTGTTCTTTCTCCTTTTGCTTGCTTAAAATTTATTCTTCAAGGGACAGCCAGAATGACACGTTAACATACAAATGAAATTACGGTACTCCTTGGTTTAGAGCCTTCTTTTGGTGTCCTATTGCTTCTGTATCAAAATGTGACAAAATCAGTGACTTGGAGCATCACACATTTAGTATCTTACAGTTCTGGAGCTCAGAAGTCCAAAATGAGTCTCCTTGGGCTTCAATCCAGGTGTCAGCCAAATCGAAGTGTGCATTTTTTCTGGGAGCTCTAGGGGAGAATCTGTTTCCTTGTTCTTTCCAGCTTCAAGAGGTTGCCTGCATTTCTTGGGTCTTGGACCCTTTCCATTTTGAAAGTCAAAAATGGAACATCAAATCTTTGTTAAGCTCCATCACTCTGGCACGGACTCTTCTGCCTTTGCTTCTCCTCTTAAGGACACTTATGTTTACATGGGCCCCCCCTAAATAATGCAGGATAAACTCCCTATTTCCAGGCCACCCGATTGCAACCTTCATTCCCCTTTGTTGTGTAAAGGAGCACAGTCTGGGTATGGAGCCATAGCCATCCTTGGGCCATTATTCTGCCCGCCACAGATGTAGGAGACAATTTTTTTAAAAGATACAAACCACTTTCCGCCTCCTAAATCTCTCCTGGTTGGCTCCTGCCCAGCTCTCATCCCCGTTTCACACAGCCCACTCTTTTGCCCCTGGGGCTCTGGTCACACTGGCCTTTAGTGGACTTCTCATCTAACTGAGCCTCACCTGCCTCAGGATCTTTGCCCTGGCTGTCCCCTTGCATGGCAGGATCTGTCCCCACACGCTCACCTGCCTCATCTACTTCATTTCCTCCAAGAGGTCTTCCTGGGTCCTCCATCTAAAATAGTTCCCCACGTCACATTCTTTTCGTGTATTCCCTCCGTGGAACTTGTCACCAGCTGAAATTTTCTTACTCATGTTTTCTTGTTTGATGTCTTTTTGCCCTGTAGAAAGAAAGATACACGTGAATAAGAATTTCCTCTGTTGTTTTAACAAGTTTACCTCCACGGTTTACAACGTGCTTCGCTAGTACGTCCTCAATATGTATTTGTCCAATAAAGGATTGAATACCTTCATGAGTAAATTTCAAACGACTGTAACCAAATCAGCCATACACTTTTGTTTCTTTTCTTCCAGCAGGAAAAGGGTTTGTCTTTTATCTTTCTCCACAGAGCTAACCATTTTTTCAAAAGAAGAAACTGTCGATGCCGTGTCCCTCTGGGTACCTGGCATGATCATTCCTCTGAGGGCCTTTTTAGTTCACAACAAAATTGTCTTTATTCTGCAGTTCCTTAATCCCTTTTCATCCGATGCTCTGGGAAACAAAAAAGTAGCTGCTCTCAGAGGGATGGGTTAGAGAATTTCATTAATTGAGAAAACAAGACAATTTAGCACGTGGTTCTGTAATCTAAATGGAATATGAAGGACATCCCCTGCCTCTTCTTAAATCGCATAACGAACGAACGCGCTTCTCCCGTTCTCACTCGCCTGTGGTGCAGACTGCTGCTGGGGGTGGGCAGCTACAGATCTGGAAAGGCCGGCACTCAAATGCTGCCCCAGGTCAGTCGGAGGCAAGAGCTGCTGTGCGCGCCCTAATAGGGCACTTTGGCATCGGGATTAGGGTGTCCTCCTGCTCAGCCCGTGTCATATTCACCAGGTTTTCGGGAGCTGCTCGGATGACATATCCATGAATCTCGCTTTACACATTTTATTGATTTTCCTCATCCTGGTATTTTTACTTTCAGATCTTACTCTGAATTTTGCCTTCCCCTGGAATTTCTCGATCGCTCCTAAGTTAAATGAAAACATCTCAGTATGTGAACACAAATCTCTGTCCCGCCGGTCCTTTCCTGCATGCTTTTATTCCATTTTTTATTTTAATTCACTGGGGCACCGAGTCCTTTTCTCACTCGTCCCCAAAGATCTGAACCTCTTTTAGTTTCTTGTTCACGATGCAGCTGAGACGCCGTTGTCAGTCACGTCAGTGGTCCCCAGAGCCGCGCTCAGGGTCTGCTCACAGCCTTCTCTGTCTGCGATCTTCCACCTGTGGGGTGAGGGGGGTCCATTCTAAAACCCGCCCACTCCTGCGCCTGACAGTACATAATTTAAAAAAAAATGAAGCATAATTATTGACGGTGGTAAATTCAACGAGATAGCATGTATATTTGTGATGTTATATACAATTAGGTAACAATTCTAGTAGATTTCAGCTTTACCTGAATTCCCATCCTACCATTTTCAGCTATTACATCTAGGTTCTACTTTTGGAATAGGCTTCTAGGTTTTATTGCTGCTTATGGTCCCTCCTTTCTTCAGACAATTCTTCATATTACGGTTAAATAATTCATCTCCAAAGCCCTGGCTGGCGTAGCTCAGTGGATTCAGCATGGGCTGCGAATCAAAATGTCGCAGGTTCGATTCCCAGTCAGGGTACATGCCTGGGTTGGAGGCCATGACCCCCAGCAACCACACATTAATGCTTCTCTCTCTCTGTATCTCCCTCCCTTCCCTCTCTAAAAAAATAAATAATAAAATCTTTAAAAAATAATTCATCTCAACTATAAATATAAACTGTCATTTCTATACTTAACATATTCAGTTTTCTTTTTGTTAAAGAATTTAAATTGTAGCATCCATATAGAATAACATCTATATGGTGTGACTGCCCTCACCACACACTGTAAGAACTAATCTATTTTTATTTGTTACATGAAATTCACCCTTACCTGCCCATTGCCTCATATTCAGCCCTACCTTCCAGCATTCACCTTTGTATACATTTTTTTCAAAAACATCTTTGCATTTCTTGCTTAAAAAATCCCACGGAGGTTTTGACTCTCTGTCTAGTCACAGAATCTTTTCTTTACTTGGAAAGCTTTTTCCAATAGTGTCTGGTGAGTGCATTGTTATCCAATTTCCCCTCAAACAATGTAACTCAGTGAACCTCTTATCTACCTTTGAGACCTCAATACTTTCATCATAAAACTTGCCCGGTTTATTTAATAAGAATTCATTCTGGGCTCATTCTGTACTTTAATTGCTGTACCAGCACACTTTGGGGTGTGTGTGGGGGTGTGTGTAAGATTAAAAAACATTCTCCTTTGTTAGCACATGAGATTCTGGAACACCGAGTCTGTTTCATATTAACCTCTGCCATCCGAGCACATAGCTCAGTCCTGGCAGAGAACAGAAGTGCAGGGCATGGTTACGCAATCAGCCAAACTAATAAATGCTGGTTAAGTCAAATTAGCATATGACAGGATTTCATAGATATGGCAATTTTATGGTGTTTCTAGACGCGGTAATAATGGTTTAATGGCATTTTAGTATTAAATCTAAACAAATGCAACGTTCACATTTTCCAGTGAATGAGACAAGCCTTCACAGTGAGCTCCTACAGCTCCTGCTTCCGAGTGATCCCTTCCTAGTGATGATTATGCAAATCTCCGAAGAGGCTTTGCCCTGGGTCCTATAGGAATTAGACACTTTGTGCAGCGCTGTAAATGCTCAGATTCAATTTATGTTCCCAGAATGCACCAGTGTAACGCTTGCTGGATAGTTGCTCTTAGGAAAAGAAAATCTTGCAAACTGGATTGTGTTTAGACATGATAGGTGGAAAAAACCAACTTTCTATTATTACTATTTTTGTCAGTATCAATGGTTTTTCTAACTACTGTCATACATTCTAATTTAAAACCACGTGCTCCTCCCAAAAATGAGAGCTGAGGATGAAAGGCAAGTTTTAAAAGAGAGTGCTTGACTCTTAGCATTACTGCTGAGCACATAGAAAATGGAAATACTATTTAAAAGTTCAGGGAAGTGTCTGATAAGAAATAAAGAGGTCAGAAAATAGTTTCTTCTGATAAGCCTACATTTTAAGTGCGCTTTGTAAGTCAGTAAATTGGCTGGATATTTATAAAAAGTAACCGGAATGCATTAGTCAAAATTTGTTTTTCATAATTGTTGGCTTTGCAAAATTTAACTGGACTTCCCTATCCCTGAATAAAATCAGCAAAATCCCTGAAATGAAAGGAAACCGAAAGAAACAAAAATAGTCACGCCTCCTCCATCCCTCTCCCCACGTGGAAGTTCAGGCGCAGGTGTCCGCAGTGACGTCGACACCCTTTTAAATGGGCTGGGATGGAAGGTGGGTTGCAAAGTGCAGATGGTCCTAGTTTGGTCTTTGCTGCAGTTTGGTAAAAGTTGAGGGACAAACACATGAGTGTGTTTACCTGCTTGCAAGGAAGGTAGACATTTTGGGATTTGGTATTTCATATCTCTATTTGAGTGACATATCTGGGAAGGTCACCTAAGATACCTGCCTCAGAGACAATAGTTTGGGTCATCTTTTGTGAAGGATAAAACTAAGATTTGCTCAGGGAAGTGTTTTCATTATGCATATATATTGTATGTGCCTATATTTTCCATCCATTATTCCCAAACGTATTTATTAAGTCATGTCTATGCAGCAGACGCTGTTGAAACAAAGGTGGATAAAAACCAGGCCCGACCATAAAAACCTGTCAGTTTACTGGGGAAGAGAACAGGTGCTCTCCACACTGTAGGTAGTGCAGTGAAGTTTGAATTAGTTCCTGTGGAAACATAAGGGAAAGGTACTTAACAAGCTTTCAGATGTGGCCGTTAAGGGAGGATGATCAGGACAGTGATGTTTGGTGTTTGTACAAGGCTACCCAAGAAAAGGAAGACCATAATAAAGTCAATGTCATGGGCAAATATATGGAGCAGAGAAAGACCAGCATCTTCGGGAAATGCCCTTTAGTTTGAAGTAACAGGAGCATCTAGTTTGTATTAAGACTATGGTCGAAGATAGAGATGGGACATAAACCAATTAGGTAGAGAATGCTGTTTAGACAGTGTGGTAGGCAGGGGAGTCCTGATCCTGGGAAACTTATTTCAGATTATCCTCTAAGTAGGGATAGCCATGAACAAACAGCAAAGAAATGACATGGTCAGATTTGTATTATTATCATTCAGATAACTATATGGAGATCGGATTTAAGAGAGAATACCAGTCAAAGAAACTAACATGAAAGTGATTGCATTGGTCCTGCCAGAAGAATATTTTAGGACTTGATTTAGAGCAATGAGAGTGATAATAAGGAAAAAAGGTAGATTTGTCATGCAGGTAAAATCAGACCAGAACTTGACGGGTATGTATGTGAGGTGAGTGAAGGGGAAGGAGTTGTAGATCTATACAACTTTTTCTTGGTGTGTGGAAGATGCAGTCGCAAACACAGCAGGAGTAGTGAGCTTAGCACTGTACCTGCTTTCAGTGTTTTCATCTGAGGGCCTTTGGCAGTTATTAAGGTTTGAGCACTCTCCATTTGTATGCATTTAGGAGGTATCCGTGTATTCATTAAAACCATGCAGGTGCTTAAAATACCCTAGAAAAGGGTTTACAGCACTATTTATTAATTTTTATTGTTATTACACATAACAGTTCCGAGAATCAATATAAATCTCTGACTCCTACATCCAAAATTTTGTATTCAGTATCAGGGTATTCATGTCCCTCTAAGAGTATTTATTGGCCCCCACTTAAGAACCTCTTGAGTTACACAAGGGAAGAGGAGGAACAGTAACAAAAACCCTAGGGGAACTACTCAAAAAACTATTAAAATCATTGACTTCAGTGTTCACCAAAACTGTAATTTCTGTAATGAGCTCATCTCTGTTGGATATTTCTCTTAAAGAATAAATCAACCATTGACCCCATGGATTAATGAATTATTTCATTCACCATGATCTTGTGATATAGAAAATACAATTTTAAAAAGAAAACCATGAAAAATTATTTTCTAAGAGACAGAGACTTTTTTATTTTTGTCATAAATTATAAGATCTTCAAGGAAATTCATAGTGTTACTTGCCTGAAGCCTAAACTACATTTTTTAAAGCACGTATAAATAATACTGCTTTTTGATGCTTGATTAACACTTTTGGCATGACCACACCACCAAGAAGCCTGCCAATATAAGACAATTTACTCCCTAGCTAAAAATAGCTCTGCGAAATTGAAATTGACAGACAATGAACCAGTGATTGGAAAAGTTTATTGAATACCATGCCCCAATCTTGTTAATGAAGGTTTACATCATGCTCCAGCTGGCACATTATTTATGAAACCAGGGATGGTTCCAATTTCTAAAGCCAGTGGTAAGATATAAAATGTTGTCAGTATAAAGAAGTCACAGGCTGCAAACATGTCAGCACTATAGTTGGGAATAGAACTGGTCCAGAATGAATGTCTACCAGGATCCAGGTCTCCTTGTTTAACCATCCTCTCCCAGTTACATTTTAATTTTCTTAATTATATATCATTCTTCAAATACCACGCGTCAGACACAACACTAAAGGAAAAAGAACATAGGGAAGCTGAGAGTAGCAATCTTTAGGTGACATTCTCCGTATTATTTGGTTCACTTAAAACAAGGAGCTGTCTTTTCCATAACCACATTATTGCTGTTCTGTGGCTTGGAGATTCTAACTGAAATGTACATGACATTCATCCCTTTTTTTGGCGGGGGGTGCATCTCTGCCAATTAAAATGCAAAGATCTGTAAGTTAGAGAAAACCTAAACAACAGGGAAGAAGTAGGTACTTTTAATTTTACTCAATAGAAGCCCCATGGAAGGTGATTTTAGAGTAGTTCAGGAAGGACCATACCAGACTAGGAATGATGATTTCAGAGTCAGGAGACATCAGCACTTGTCTCAACATCTAAATACCTATTATATAAATAAAAAGGAACATTTTAAGTTAATTTTAATGAAATTTACATGTAATGTATATACTTAAAATTATAGCATTTATTGTTCTGATAAATTTTAAGCTGATTCAAACATCCAGTCACGTTATATAGTATGAATACACTGAAGCAATAATTTATAGATTTACATATTTTTAAAATCAGGGAGCATTTGTTGAACGCCTAGGGAATATTTGCATATATAGGCAAGAAATCCTTATTTCTCATTGAGAGAAACCAAACAGTGTGTGCTAATTTAAACTAACAAATAGTGGGACATATAATTTCACAGAACATACTTACTCTGACAAGAGTGTAGTGTGTGTTTCAGAAGGGTTGCTTTGTTTTTATTTCTAGGAGGTTTAGGGAAAATATATATATGCAGTCTACCATTTGTGTCCAAGGACACAAGGACGTATCCAAGGACGTTTATGGATATTTTGTATTATACTCAGCCATGACATTGTACTACTTTAACATCACTGTGAATACTTATTTATTATCTGTGATAAACACCAATAGAATATGGGCAAAAATTGCATGCATACTCTAAGCACCCAATTGTTATTAGAGGGATTTTAGCAAATCCATCTAATGATGGTTACTGTAAACATTGATCATACTCTCACGCAACACTGTTGTATAACAAAGAATAAAACTTTCCAGTCAGCTTCTAGGTAGACCAGAGGAGCGGATATAAATTTTATACTGCTGAGGAATGGTGCAGTACCATATGTCGAACCCAGAAGAGGCAGTGATCATAAATTCGAGCTCTAGAATTGTAATGGTATTTGAACTTGGGGAAGATACTTATTTGTGAGTGTGTGTCATAGCTTCCTCTTCACATAATTGGGAGTAAATCCTAATTACTCTGAAATTAAGGATAACAGAACCTGGCACCAGGAAGGTCCATAGCAACTCTTAGCCATTACTCATCACCTCATTAATCCTATGGTGTCACTGCCAAGAAGACTTTAGGGCTGGGTGAAAAAGGTGACAGGATTAAGAGAAAAAACTCATAGGCACAGGCAAGACTATGGTGATCACCAGAGGCAAAGGGGGTTCAGCAGGTAGAAGAAGGTACAGGGGGAATAAATGGTGATGGGAAGAGACTTGACTTGGGGCAGTGAACACACAATACAATATACAGGTGACGTGTTATAGAATTGTGTGCCTGAAACCTGTATAATTTTAGTAACCAATGTTACCCCAGCAAATTCAGTTAAAAAATAAAATAAAAACAATGGCCTTGGACTTCATTTTTGTTTTTCCTTTTCATTGAGATATAATTAGCATACAATACTGTATGAGCTTTAGGTATACAACATGGTGATTTGATATGGGTACATATTGCAAAATTATGATTGGATTAAGACTTGTTAATATCCATCACCCCATAGAGTCATACATATTTTCTCTTGTGATGACAAGTTTTAAGATCAGCTCTCTTAGCAGCTTTCAAAGATGCAATACAGTGTTATCAACTCACGGCACCATGTTGTACATCACACCTCTAGGACTTAGTTATTTTATAACTGAAAGTGTATACCTTCTGACTACCTTTATCTCTTTTTATCCTGGTTTCAATATGTATAAAAAATAAATGATAACTTCTGCATTTTTCCATTCCACGGGCTCACTCTGAAAAGCAAATACAGTAATGGGTGCTGGAGGCAGTGAAGTGTAGTGAGAAGATGCAGGCTTTGGAGCTAGACAGACCTGGTCCCCAATCCTTGCTCCTTCATTATTTCCTCATGAAGCATCCTGAATGAGGCTGTTAAAATGCAAAGTTGATCTTATTACTGCTCACTAAAACTTTTAATCATCTTTCTATTATCCTTAGAAATACAACCAGTAATCCTCAGGATTGTAGGTAAAGCTGTGTATGAAGAGGTGCTTTCTTATGATTTCAATTCCATCTCATGCCGTGCTCTCGTCTCCCAATAAACTCCGGTTACATGACTTTTTTAAAAAAATTTTCTTGCCTTTGCCAGAAATTTCCCCACCTTGAGAACTTTAATTATCTAGTGTCTTTCCCTGCATCATTTTCTACCATACAGTTCATCTTCCTGGTTTTATGTATAGTCAGGGTCTCTTCTCACCTGTCGCTTTCTGAGTTGTACCTATTTTAACCCTATAAATGGAACAGTTTTGATTTCTTGTGCTACTATTTATTTTGCTTTGTAATACATCACAAAATGTCATTGTGTGCCGCTCACTCTGTGAAGATGAAGGTATGTTCATTTATATTACAGCAGCTATATCACCAAGTTCTGGTGTTTAACAAGCTCTCAATATATAATTCAGAAAAATTAACATAATTTCTTGAACCTTATAGTCCTCATTGGAAAATGTAGATGTTAATAACACTTACTTTGCAAGACTATTTTTTATACTGAAGGTAATATGTGTATTATGGTATGTAATAATATGAAGTAGTACAGTATAAAATAGTATGAAATAGTATATAGTGCATTTTAAAGTAGAAAATTATTTTTGTTCTGCTGAAGTGGGTCACACACACACACAAAACACACACATAGATATGACCACTTCCCTGTGGAAAAAATTTAACTTATTTTTTGAGGGGAAATTTACAAGGAGAAATGTAGCAGAATGCATGTGATCCTCCCAGCTATTACTGTCCCAAAGAGGAGTGTTTGGTCTGCACTGGACATGCCACAGAGAAGGTTTTAGTGGAGAACTCTCTACATGTCCATGGCAGGGGGTGGGTTCAAGGGTAATTTAGAAAACTGTGCAACAATGGAAGCTTTTCAGTGAAGAAAATAGCCTTGTTTAGAATAGAGTGTCTTCAGAGTCCGTTGCTTGGTTTCATTCTTTCTTCCATTGAATTAACACAATTTTGTTGAGGTTTGCACAGCTACCAAAGGTGAGGAGAAAAGTAGCTACCAGTGACATACAAATTAGTCTCTCGTAAGTGGAAAAATGTTTCAGAATTCCAGATGGATAAGGTTCTGGATTATTTTTCATGGTGTCTGACTTGTCTTTAGTTCATCCTTTCCCCTCCACCACTTGGTTATCCAGATTCCTTTCTCCAAATCACTGTGTCTTATTATCTTTAAATCCCTGACGATGAATGTCACACTTGCACCGCAGATTTGCTCAATGCATGCTTACTGAGTACAGTCATTGTGGGTCATTCAGGGAGGCAGTAAAATGTAACAACTCTGCTTTGGAGTGAGACAGGCCAGAGCTCGGACACCAGCTATGTGCTTTCCAGGTGCTTGATGGTGGGACACTGGGCCGTAATCTCTTCATTTCTAATGATGGTAATAATAATAATAATAATAATAATAATAATAATTCCTAGGAACAAAGGATAATAAAATGGAAAATAGATTTTTAAAAATGTTTAGCAATATAAATGGCATAGGGGAAGTAAAAATAAAGGGAAGCCCTCACTATCAGTATTCACTCTGCTATTACAAGTGGTTAAACACAAGTATAATTCAGCGATCTGAGAGTAGGATTTAGAAGGTGATATAACTGCGTATGCCCAGCACGTGCACTGGGAATGTCAGCGAGGAAGAGAAGCACATTTGAAAGGAAAAGTGAAGAGAGAAAACCCAGGCACAGGGGCAGTAAGAACAGGAGGTTTGGAAATCGACTTCGACCTTCAGACACAGCACAGAGTCTGTGGACTCTGAAAATATGTAGCTAAACAGATATGTTTTTGTCTTTAGTCAGCCAGAAATGTCTCTTCTCAGCTATCAATGCCAAGTTACCCTGGTGGAAAAATTTTTGAAAGTGAATGATGACCTTTAGCTCATATTTTTAATAACTTAATATACAAATCATGACTCTATTTCTCAGATTATTTTACCAATTTCTTCCTCTCTCCTGGATGTGTGCCAAGAAAATACCACCTGTTCATTACATATGGTAAATTACTTCTTAAGAAAGGCACAGCCACTTATTTTTGCTCTTAAGCCCTAACTTGCACTAAGGGGCACACAGTTCAAGCAGGTCTGTAGTTCTCCAGCCTCGGGGTGCTTCAGCGTCGACAGTGAACACTGTGCTACAGAGGCTGCTGAGGCTTCTTCTGCACGTACTGATCGCGGGTCTCTTTGTGTCCATGTCCTTTTTATTTATTTATTTTTTGTACTGTGATAGCTAAAATTTGGCTTCTAGAGTTCGTCTCCTTATTTGTCCTGAGGCAAAGTGCCTGATCTGTGTAAACATCTCTTCACTGGTTAGTAAATAACAATGACAGAACCATCATTGCCTTGGTTTGTAGTGACCATCTAACCAGGGAATTTTTGGTCATATGACCAACAATGTTTTTTCACATTGATCATTTAATTGCTTAAGATAATCCTTTGAAGCAAATAATTCCTAGCGCTATTGACAGAAAAGGAGACACAGATTTAGAAAATGTATCTTATTTTTGGCCCTGTTTGTAAGAGGTGGCAGAAATAAGAATTGACCCATGTACAAAAGCCAAGAGCCCATGATTTTTTTTTTTACTTTGAAACAAACCCCTGTGTGTATGTGTGTGTTTGGTTTGTTTTGGGTACCTGAAGGACTGAATCAATAATTGACAAGGTGGTTGTGGGAAGAATAAAGGCAGTGAATACATCGAAAAGTTAATTTACTCCAAACAACGTTTGAGTATGTAGTATAAGTAATGGAATAAGTACCTGAATCACGCGAAATCCTTGACCGAAGGAATCTCACAGTCTATTGTGTGAAATAGGCATTTGCAGCATAGAATGATCAGCACAGCATGTGTCTACTGGACAGAACTGACAAAGAACAACGAGGAGTTCACTCTGTCAGGGCTGGAGAGTTTGTGGACAGAGCACGTGGAGTCTTGAGAGGAGTCTCAGGGAAGATTATATACCACAGCGATGTTTTAAAGGACGGACAGAGCTTATCACATGAAAGCTCATCCTGGGTGGCGAAAGAAACTGCGGAGAAATAGGACATTGTGATTTTGAAAATAATAAGAAGATTAATATGGAAACTTGCAGAGTTAGCAGCGGTGGTCAAAAGGAGTGAGACTAATAAGACAAACAAGGGCAATACACATAAAAGGCCTTTTACTGAAATATAAGAAGGATCCACCAAGAAACTGAGAATATCCCCCATGGGGAAGAGGATACATTTTCTTTTTTCTGCCTCAGAAATTTTCAAGCAAGGAAGAAATTCTAATTAAGGTCTCAAGTCACTCTGTTTCTGATATTAGTAGAGATCATTGTGTCTCACGATCAGAAAGTCTGTTGCTTTGATTTACCACCTAAGTGTAACCTACCTTGTATTCCCTCTCGAGCGTTCTTCAGGGAACTAATGGTGTCATGCCAGGTGTGAATATATGGATGCTTGATGAGAGAAATGCCCAGCCTGTGAGCACGCTCTCGCAAGACGGAGTTAAATGGAATTTTTATGGTCTCCTTCCTAACTAGCACAATCTTGGGAGGTCGTGAAATCCCTGTTAGACCACTAATTTAATAGAAGTCATCTAATTAAAAACCCACTAAATAGTAGTTGTTTTAGCTATTTCTCTAGCTTAATTGAATGTATGTCATTTACTTTTCAAGGACTTTTAACTACTGTCCCCGTTGAGACTTTAAAAAGCAGCTGTTATTATGACACAATCTGGTAAGAGATCAGACATATTTCAGTTTATTGAGTAAATTAAACATGTAGGCCATTTAAACATAAAAGCTTATAACTGTATTGAAACGAATTATCATACAAGTTTTCAGAGCAGCACTTGAAACTGAGGCGAGTTGAGATGTGGAGACCTGATCCGTGGGGATGTTGAGTCCAATAGAGTCCTGCTTGGATGTAGAACCGACAACGCCCTACCTCCAAGGGCTTCAGGCGTACACCTGCTCCTTCTCCCACTCACCGAATGTGTCTGACTTCATCAGTGGGTGTCTCTGAAACAAAGCATTCCTTACTCAACAAACAATGTCACAGCTACATTTATTAGTATAATTCTTTCTGTGTATCCAGGGATTATCGGCATGACAATAGGCTCATTATTTTCAAAAGTGCATGGGTATGTGGGGAGAGAATGAAACTTGATGTTCTCTGTGACATCAAAAACAAAAACCAAAATCCTGATACAATCTCTTTACTAGTCATGTAGTGACCAAAGTTAAAGATCAGACAAGTCTATCCATAAAGCAACAAATCTGAGATATGATTACAATGGATGAATTATCTGTGAGGAATGATACCAATGCCTAGGCTAAAAATTCCAACTAAATTAACTAAAACAGAGTCTCACTGTGTGTTTGCTTATGTGAAAATGATTCGGAGGCATACGATGTGAAATCACATTCATGAAGAACTGGGTGTCCTCTAAGGTGATCTGTGTTCCCTGCCAAGTTTGTAGGAAAAGGGTTGAGACTAAAGTCACACTGTTCATTTGATTGAATTGAAAAACTTCCCTGAATACAACTGCTTATGTAATGAAATTAGTTAAACACATACAAGTGCACATTTTATGACTCATACTTCTCATGCGTTGTGGCTATTTTCTTCATTCATCTTTGAACCTCTCTGGTACCAGACAGAACCACTGGGCATACGCTCTGTTGATGGCCAGTTCGTAGGTTACAGGAACAGAACAAGTGTAAACCCTGTGTTCAGAGCTAGTCATCCAAGACATACAAGGATGTGGGTTAAGGCATTTGACATGCAGTACAGAAATTTTTGTCCCTTGTGCGAGGTCTTGGCATATGTCCCCAGGTCTCCAACAGCTTACCTATCTGGACTCCTGCTGTAGATTTTGGTCTCTGAAAAATATCTCTGTTTACCTTTTCCTCCTTCTATGCTAGTCATATATTTTTAAAATGTGCCATAAACATATTACACACAGCACCTAGATGTATTTTGTAGTTTATTTTGGAATCATAAGATTTTTACAGGGTAGTGTTTATATTGTTTCATGAATTGAATGACAATCTGCTTTTAGCATATGAATGAATTTTTAGGGCTGAAAATATAATAGGAAACTATGTTTAATAGTTTTCCATCATATACATACAGATATGCAGAAGGCCACAGCTATGGGCAACCGGTGATTGGCAGCTTCCTCATGATAACATGCCCACTCAAGCATCACCTCTCATTCAGAGTTTTTTTGGGAAACATCAAATCACCCAGGTGACTCAGCCCCCCTACAGCCCGGATTTGGTGGCCTGTGACTCCTGGATTTTCCCTAAGCTAAAATCACCTTTGAAAGGGAAGAGATTTCAGACCATTGATTAGATTCAGGAAAATATGATGGGGAAGCTGATGGTGATTGGGAGAACTGTGTGAGGTCCCAAGGTGCCTACTTTGAAGGGGCCTGAAGCACACAATGTTTCCTGTATCTTGTATCTTCTTCAATAAATGTCTCTGTTTTTCATATTGCATAGCTAGATACTTTCTGGACAGACCCCATACATAGGATATTTTCAGAATAGGGATACTACAAAGCCCACCAGGAGTAAAAACAGGAAGCATTTAAACAGTCTCTAAAAATAGTCACATTTTCAGAGACGTATTTCATCAAGTGGAATAGTACAGTTCCCTACTTAAATTTTTCGTCATAGTGAATCAGCTCTGCATGATAGGTTTTCTTTTAGCTATGAAAAATAATGGAGAGCAGGCAGAACATAGCACGGCTTCAATCCACTGAGCAGGCACAACAGTCAAAGAGTCCATAGGCTGGAGATAATGTCGGAAAAGGGTTCATTTTGGAGTGCTAATATGGTTTTGCATTAATAAGTTCTTATGGTCAGGGGAACAGTCAACGACTGCAAGTTCAAGGTTAAATGTTAAGGCTACAGCAGGGATAGCAGCTGGGCAGAACAGATCGTGATAGAAGCCACCTCACACCGTGTGGTGTTCGGCACCAGTGCGACCCACTGAAAGTGTGGGTTGGCTGAAAAGACTGTGCAGTTTTTCCGGCCAAAATAAAGGACACACATTTTTCATTTTTACCGATAACGTCATTGATTTGGATATTTTGAGTATATTGACTCTTTCCCATGTAGTATAACACTGATCATTCTCAATTAATGTCTCAATTTGATCGCTATCAACTTCAACTGGTCTACCCAACTGTGGAGCACCATCCAGCGAGAAATTTCCAGCACAAAATTTCACAAACCACTTTTGTCATGCTCCATCAGTCACAGCACCTTCTCCACACACTGCACAAATCTTTTCTTGTGTTTCAGTTGCGTTATTACTTTTCTTGAAGGAATAACACATAATATGCCAAAAAAGTTGCTCATTTTCTTCCATCTTCAACATTAAAATGGCTGCACAAAAACTCACCAATTTTGATAAGCTTTTTTAAATGCACGCTGATATGACAGCTGTCACTATACAATCTAACAAAATTATTTGAAATGAAGTTAAAAACAACTAAGCACTAATAGAGCCATCTTACAGCAAAAAAGCACCAAACAAACTTTTTGGCCAGCCCAACAAAAGTCCTACCTGCCCCCACCCACTGTCTGAGTGGGTTGATGTTTGAGTGAAGTCTCCTGCTTGGAGTGCGAAGGAATGCTCTTCAGGGTCTTGGATACGGTTTTTAAACACATACTAAAACAGAAGCAATGAATGAGCAGGGCCAAGATGCTTAAAGTGCAGCAGGATTTTCTGAGACCATCCCCTAAACCATGGGATCCCAGGACTTATTAACCGAGTAGGCGTTTTCTGGAGTGATGCAGGTTTCGGTGGCACGATTGGTCCCGTGTAGTGCTTTATTAAAAATCCCACTGGCCTGGCTGGAGTAGCTCAGTGGATTGAGCACGGGCTGCAAACCAAAGCATCGCAGGTTCAATTCCCAGCCAGGGTACATGCCTGGGTTGCAGACCATGACCCCCAGCAACCGCACATTGATGTTTCTCTCTCTCTCTATCTCCCTCCCTTCCCTCTCTAAAAATAAATAAATAAAATCTTTGAAAAAAACCAACAACTTCTCATTACTGTGCTTTTTAGTGCAAAGGCCTGGTACATGTTAGGTGTATCTGGGGCTCATCTGGGAACTTACCTACCCATAATAGTGCTGTTTATCTGATACAATTTATTCAGAATTTCAACTTAAATTTAAAATGTATTCAGGACAACTTAAAAATGACCTTGGAGACACTAGTTTTATTTATTTTGTTTATTTGTGGGTTCCTTGCTAGCAACAATCACACATTTCAGGATTAAGCTCTAAATTGTTGCTAAGACATTGCCTCTGGCATTCTGTATATGTCAGAGGACATTGGAGTAAATCTTAATGCCAAATGAGAATGGAACAAGGTAGTGGCTGGACACATTAGCGGAAAGTGTGGCACAAAAATAGAATGGTGTGAATCGTGTTTCATAAAAGCTGGCAGGTCTGCCTGGATTGTCTGTCTCTTAGCTGACCGTCCTGGGCGCCTCTTACTTATATCAAATATGCTGGCACGCTGACAAGGCATAGTCAAATGGATGGATTAAAAGTAATTTGGATTAGGCCAGGATTGGGCTTTGAGAATTAATGATTTAGTGATTTTTAAGAATGGCAGGAAAAGTTAATAGTTAGAAGCAAAAGTAAATGAGCTAGTGCTACTTTTACATTTGTCAGGGGTTTTTTTTTTTTTTACTTTTTACATTTTATTCTTTAAGATAGCTGAGTTGAGAAGATCTCATTCTTTTTTCCTTTGGCTAAAATACAAGATATTATATCAGGAAGTGTTAAAATAACTTTAAATCAACAAGGTTTTAAAAAATCCAATAGACTCACTTTTAGAGTGAGTTAAAATCAAAATGTGTTATGATCTGAGGGAGGCTGAATTGGGTCATGTTAATAAAATGGAAGAAGCGTGAACAACTTAATAAAGCTTGACAGTTTCATCATCACAAACATTCCCCGCTGAGATAATGAATTTGACAATAACTCTTCTCGTGCTGAAGATACGATAGCACAAAGCCACTGTACAAAAGCTCAGAACGAGGGCAATTCGTGCTGACTACAGTCACTGCACAGTGACTAAGAGCCTGTGATTGATGCATTATTATAAAGCGAGTTCCCTCATTTGTGCAGAGGAAGGACACGGATTAAAATGACATGGATCTTCTTCCCTATCTGGGCGATGCAGCCAGAGATGTCACATAATGGTGGGTGACTTGCCGGAGACGATGATTCGAATTAATTTACCCAAGTTTTTAAATGATGGTGAAAATCTCAATGAGAAAGGTTTGTTTTAAAATGACTAGTTCAGCAAGATCTCATGTATCCAACTCCCTCTGGAGCAGCCCTCGGGTTAATCCACATATTTTTGATGCATACGTTATTTTGCATCACAACCCTGCCTGTCACCCCAAGAGGACGTCCAGCGGATAAACATGTTAGATGAAATCCTGTGTATTAGTTTATACTCTCAGCCATTCCTTCATTTGCTTTTATGCTAAGGCCCAAATTTACCTAGAATATCCATGGCTTGAATATATGTTATAAAATAAATCATCTCCAAGGAAGTTAAACCTATGTTATCCAACCTCCTGAAAGAAATATGAGTTATCATTTGTCAAATGTTCTGGCTGTCAGAGTTAAATGTCAGACTTGTTGAACCCAAGTATTTAGAGCCCTCTGGGGACTTTGGGTGGGGGGTGGAGGTCGCAGGGGAACCACCCAAGATGACCACTTGTGAAAAATAGGTAACAGTCATGGACGGTCGTGACTCACGATCTCAGTAATACGCTTATGCTCCCCAGTAATCTTGTGCAGTGACAAGAGATTGATTGAAAGGAACGGAGAATACCTGAGATATATGCTACACCACCCCGATACATGACTGTTTGTTTGAAAGAGAGCTCTGTCGTGTGCCCTGCTTCACCAGGGTGCAGAGCAAGACCTACCCTGGCAGCTTCCTGAAGCCATGCCCCTGGGGAGCGGTGCTTTGACGCAATGTGGCTTTCAGGTCTGAAGGACCCAGCAATGGTTGGGGACTACTGTGTTCTCTGAATGGACACATCTTAATTAACATCTCTGAGTTAGTATTTCCAAAGCAGAAATAAAGTGGCTGATCCAAGTCCTGTATGGATTTTAAAAATTCAATTGGTGGACATGATCGTTACGTGAATTCAGACTCAGTCCTGGTTATCCCTACCCACTATGGACCCCCCACCCCCGCCCTCAGCATTTCAACAAGTGATTTTGTTGTGTCTACAGGTACTGATGTATAATGTTGAAAAGGATGAACACTGACATTTGGAAAGTCTGCATTTAAATACCAGTAACAGTCTGCCATGGAATTAGTCACTTTAAGTGAGGTATATAATTTCCCAGTTTGTAGCTCCTGATGTTTATGGAGATGATTTCTTCATCAGAGGCATCCCGTGCTATTCTGATTACACCGTCTCTGGCCTACAGTAAGTGTTCAATACATATTACCAGTTGTTGTTATTTGTGGCTTTAATATTTGTGTCCTTTGTGAGACATTATAAATGCGTATTTAGCTGAAGGATACTACTCCTTTTTGCCCTTGTTTCATTGAATGCTGAATCAAGTGTGTTTTTGTTCATGTCATTTTATTGTTTTCTCCTTGCTGGCACAGATGACTGTTAACATCAAAATGATTGGTATAATAATAGGCATTTTAAATTAAAATAATAAAGTAATTATTTACATTACTGAAAACCATCCATGTGTAATTGAGCCCTGTTTTCTATGTGATTTATAAACATCAAACTATTGTAGGCTTACCAAAAGGCTGTGGCATGTATGTGTTCATTGTCCCCACAAAGAGACTAAATCCATTGTCCCAAGTGACACAATGTCATAGATAAGCACTGTAACTCAAAAGTTCTAAACCCAGCAGCCAGGTTCTCCACCACCACGGCCTACTGCTAATCATCAGTATCTATGCATTGCCTGAATTAAATACCTTTCTTGTGCATTAACTTTATTCTCTTCAATGAATTACAACATTTTCCAAGTTTTATTTAGGCACAGTTTAATTATGACATTTGTTGAATATACAGGGGTGGAGGAAAAGGAGGTTACTACTAATAACAATGTAACAATTAATAAATAATAATGCAAACATAAACTGTTTTGTGTATGCACAACTGTAAACCTACTTTTGCCCACCCCGTATTAATATAGTTCAGATTTATGTTTTGCTTGATATTGTTAGATCTTTCTAAAGTGCGTAGAATTTTCCCAGGATGGATGGAACACTATAAAGAAACTCTCAATTTGGATTTCAGCCTGAATGCAAACACTGGTTTAAACAGACATTAAATATTAAGGTTAAACATTAGAAACACACTGAGACCAGCAATGAAATCTCATAGGGAACCTGACATTGAGTTGTAATCAGATACAAACTCTTCAAATACATAATTAAAAGTGTAATTGATTGTGTTTTGGGTTAAATAGGGCCATTGCAGACAGGTATATTAGCATAATATGGTCATTAAAGTGATGGCATGGATATTGCATTTCCTAAATTGTTTTAAGTAAAATTACACATTATATTACAGATACTTTAAAAAACAACAATAATTAAATCAGTTTGCTAAAGATAGGCGTTCTTTACAAACATAGCTACCCAAACCATTTTTGCCTCTTTTCTTTCAACTGGAGATATTTAAGTTGGCAAGAACAGAACAAGTATCAGTAATAGAAAATTAAGATCTGTGACTTGTGAGGTTATAGGCAAACCCTTGGTTGCCTAAAATCAATTCTACTATCTCAGTTTTGAGAATTTCCATTCCAGGGAAACCTGAAAACTTCTCATGGATGAGAAGACCACGTCGCTCTCAGTAAGCTCCCAGAAGTGGTGACTAATGCACCAACCATGTCCTGCAAGACTAGCAATGAATAAATACTGTCCTGTTTTTATTAAAAAAAAACAGAAGGTAGCAACTTTTTTCTGTGAACTTTGTGTCTTCCGCAATCAGAATAAATAAACTACTGATGTGGAAGTTTAAGTAAATTATACAAGAAAATTATGATCATGGAAACATTAAACAGTCACCGGGAACAAACAATGATTTTTGTTTTTCTTTGATCCAGTTGTTTATCTGGGAGCTCAGAAAATGCTCTCTGACACATGAGATGTCAGCATGATGCTCTCGTCACTTTTGCTATATTTGCATAGGATGTTCATCATTATTTCCTTATATGTTTCTTAATTGAACTCATTTTTGTTTTCACTTAAATAAAACATTTATGAAGGAAGCTGATAAGAGTAAAAAAAGGTGTATGTTAAAAGGAAGAAAGAATACTTGCCTTAAAAGAAAAAGTGCTTCAGTCAGAGATGCGGAAGATAGAGTTTTACAATGCCACAGGCAGCGCGAAAGAAACGAGTCTGACTGTGACAGGTGTCCCGAGGAATCCAGAGCAAAAGCTGTCAGGTAGATAAAAGGAGCGGAAAAGGGGCACCTAGTATTGAGATATTTGGCGGACATAGAAGGAAGAAGAGAGCGCAGTCGTGGGCAGAAAAGTTGGAATACAAATAGAAATAAACAGGGCAGGGATCTTCAAACACTGCATTGCAAGAACAATGGGGCAGAAGCCTGCTTAAGGGAGTAGCAGGAAAGCCATTGTTCCCCATAAGAGTACTTTCTAAAAATGAACGTTTTTTTTTTATTTTGCAGTTCATATTTGGGTGCCATAGTTGTTAAACCATGGAGAGAGATATTGAAGGAAGACGTGTGAAGATGGGACTCTGAGATAGGCCAGTTTTGCATCTCTTCTAAGGATGCCACCTTTCAAAGTCTATTTGACCCTTCATCAACCCAAGGCAGAGGCTGTATGCTGCGTTCTCCTACGTGGCCTCAGAGTCTGGCTCCACGCTGAGCACTGAGTTAACCATGTCAAACAAAAGGAGGGCACTGCTGGCTGAGAGATGTTTGCAGCTGGAGAAACAGCTACAAGGAAGGGAGCTGAAGTGTCGGAACGAACTTAGGGGGGAAAGCCTGAGAACAAAGATCAAGGCCAAGGGGCAGCCCGTAGAAGAAGTGTAAGAGGTTGAGAGGGAACTCTTGGGGCTGAGAGCTGGAAACAATCACTACGAAACTTAAGCGAAAGTGGTGTAGAGGGGGGCCAGGTATGGGAGGTGGGCCCTGACTGGAGGCTTAGTAATCGGTGCCATTGGGAAAGCGGGGCCTCGGGAACTTACATCTGGGGCCAGAGCTGGGAAAAAGGCGCAGCTGAGCCCGGACCACACAGATCACTGGAAGGGACATGAGCAGGCAGTCAGAGAGAAGCGGTCTGATGGGGCAGCTCCTCTCGCGGGGCTGCAAGATTGTCGGACTGCAGCGATTTCCAACCTTTTTCATCTCATCCCATGCATAAACTAATTACTGCAATTCTGCAGCGCACCAAAAAATATATGTTTCGCTGATCTGATCAAAAAACAGGTGCAATTTTGATTCATTCGCACTGATGGCTATTACTGGGTTCTCATTTTTTATCTGACAATCGAAGGGAAAAGAGGCCAGTGCCTCTGACTCAATAGTCAGGTGTTGCATGTTTCAAACATTCTTGCGGCACACGGGTTGAAATCACCATCCTCCTGGCAGGGAGGTTTCCAAAGGGCTGTGTTAAATCATATGAAAAATACTATGTTAAAAATGTCATTTGTGCACGTAACAGTCCATTGTTATTCCATGGAGTAAAGAAACTTAGAATTGATAGTAGGATATTTAGAGAAATACATAATGTCCCCAGAAAAAATTGGACTGGTATATTGATTGGCATATCAATGACAAGGAAACCACTTGCTATTTTAGTAGAAATAATTAAATTAAAAAAAAACTAGCTGAATGTGTATTGGAGGAATTACATTCAAAAGGGAAATGCTGAGGTATTACCTTCCTTGGAACGTTAGTAGGTAACATTTGTAGGAAGAGCGTTAGCAGGTAACATTCCTGGAAATAGAAGAAAACATTAGAAACAAGGAGCTGGAGAAGAGGCCCTGTGGAGGCGGCAACAGACTTCTGAGGAGGTGACGCTGTAAAACAGGTGCTGACATCTCAGAAACAGGACAAAGAAAGCTGGCAGCGCTCGAACTTGAACCTCTGAGGAGGAAGTGACAATGGCTGATGCCAGCTCCTCTGAGGGGACGCTGCAAGGCTGTTTTTGAGAGTGTTCAAAGTCCCACCGGACCCAACTGCTGCTGGAATCAGCTCCTGCCATCATGGTGAGAGTCTTTTGTTGGGATGGTACAAAACTCAGAAAAACAGGAACAATTAAATTATTTCTCATCTCCTCCTGACTCTCAGTGCTCTCAGCACTGTCTGTTGGGAAAGGAACAATATAGCTTTCACTCCCAGCTATAGCTTCTCTCTCACACACACACACACACACACACACACCCCAGAAAGATGGATCTGGAGCTGAGAGAACAAAACCTTAATAACTTGTACAAATGTCAATTTGGAGACATTTCACAATTGCTTCCTCAAGGTTTCTGTTCTCAGGCCTTTCCTCTTCGAAATATTCATAAATTTAAATGGTACCATGGTTGACATTTTAACTGTGTTTGACTCAAATGTGGAGGTTTCTCTTGTCATGATATTCATAGCAGAAAGGATCCATCAGCATTCTCGATGGAGTGAAATAGCTTAAAGTCTTACTAGTGAAGGAATAAAGAGCAAGTATAAAAATCCAAAACTATCTAAACTAGGAAATGAAAGTTGTGACTGCTAATTGAATACAAGTCAGAAGAGTGACATGACTGCCAGATCAGCTGGGTAATTTTGCGGTTTGCTGCTGTTTCCCTTAGTGGTATCATTGTGGTGGCCAGTACCTACCGAGCATATTGTATGTGCTAAGCACCATGCACACTACTTTACAGGCATTATTTTGTAAAGCAAAAACACACCCACGACCTTGCTGAGGTAGATTCAATTAGCATCTCCATTTATTTGTGAGGGAGTGGAAAGTTAGAATGGATAAATACGGGGTTGGCCAAAAAAGTTTGCTTGTTTTTTCTGTAACATGGCTCTAGTAGTGCTTAGTTGTCTAACTTCATTTGAAACAATCCTGTTAGATTGTATCATGACAGCTGTCATATCAGCATGCATTAAAAAAAACATCAAAACTGGTGAATTTTTGCGTAGCCATTTTAATATTGAGGATAGAAGAAAATGAGCAACATTTTGGCATATTATGCTTTATTACTTTAAGAAAGGTAAAAACGCAACTGAAACTCAAGAAAAGATTTGTGCAGTGTATGGAGAAGGTGCTGCGACTGATGGAGCATGACAATGACAAAAGTGGTTTGCGAAATTGTGCGCCAGAGACATCTTGCTGGACGATGCGCCATGGTCAGGTAGACCAGTTGAAGTTGATAGTGATCAAATCAAGACATTAATTGAGAACAATCAATGTTATACCACATGGAGTATAGCTGACATACTAAAAATATCCCAAAGAATAAAATGAGTGGTGAAAATGAAAAGTGTGTCTTTTATTTATGGAAAACACTAAATGGACTTTTTCACCACCTTAATATTTGCCTAAGCTTACACAATAAGTGGTGAAAAGATTCAAATCTAACTTTCTGCCACATACTTTAACTGGTATGTTATATACCCTTGGTAGATGGAATAGCACCCATCAAAATTTGTCCACGTCTGTATATCTAGAACCAAATACGTTGCCTCACATGATAATAGAGATTTTATAGATATGATTCAAATCTTGAGATGGGGTAATTATCCTGGATTATCTGAGTGGACATGGTATAATCACAGAAGTCCTTATAAGTGAAACAGGAAGGCGGAAAAGTTAGCATCGGAGAAGCAGACACCCCCTGTTGTGCTGTGATAAAGACCAGCTGGTCACTGCTGGATTGAAGATGAAAGGGACCACTGGCTAAAGAATGCAGGCAACCTCTAGAAGCTGGAAAAGGCAGAGAGATTTTCTCCGCTAAAACCTCCGGAAGAAATATAGCCCACCTAACTGCTGCCTTAATTTTGGTAGAGTGGAACAAATTTTAAACTTCTGACCTCCATAAATGTAAGAAAATATCTTTGTGTATTTGAAGCCCCTGAATTTGTGGCAATTTGTTAAAGTGGCAATCAGAATCTGATTGGCATATTTTTACTGCAGGGAAAAGGACCGTCCCATTCCCCACTCCCAACTGGTGAGAAATGGTGTTCTCTAATCTGCAGTGTCTCTCTTAAAGAAAAAAAAAAGACAAACTGATAAACATCCAGAGGAGACATAAAATAAGCTGTTGCTGGTTCGCTTAGTCAAACTGATTTCTTTCTAACATTCCACATATGATGGCAAATCCTGTCAGCTCTGACTTTCAAATGTATCTGGGATCTACTTCTCACCACCTGTCCCTAATCTGTCTGTGCCACCACCACTTTCTCATTGGACCATGGCAGCAACTTTCCAGATGTCCACCCTGAACCATATCTTCACCCCTTCAGCTTCTTTTCAATTCAGTAGCCAAAGTTATCTTGTTGAAACAAAATAGTACACTATCTTTTCACTTACTCAAGTCCACCTTTATATTCTTGTGACTGTTGATTTATATGAAAATTATGACTTTTGTAGATTTACTTACTGCCATTTTACTAAAATTACTATAGTTTTCATATTGATTGTTTTGTTTCCAGAGATTTAATCATATTAACTTCAGAGATATTTCATCTTTTCACTTAAAATTGTTATGCTTCTGAATGCTCATTCCTGTTTAATTGCAATGGATAACACCGCAAGTATATTACTAAATAGTGGTACAGAGAGTTGGATTATTTCTTTTTTTTAAAAGATTTTATTTATTTATTTTTTAGAGACAGAAGAGGGGAGAGAGAGACACACACACACACACACACACACACACACACACACATCAATGTGTGGTTTCTGGGGGCCATAGCCTGCAACCTAGGCATGTGCCCTGCCTGGGAATCGAGCCTGTGATGCCTGGTTCACAGTCCGCACTCAATCCACTGAGCTACGCCAGCCAGGGCGGATTATTTCTTTTATTTATGACTTTTGTGAGAAAATCTCATGCTTCTCCTGTTAACTAAGATGCTGGCTATCAGATCGAAGTACATCTTTCAACCCAAATGCCAGCCAGCATTCAATAAATTTGTATGATCATGTAAAGAAATTCTTATCAATTCCTTTTTTATGAGTATTTCAAATTTGAACAAGTGTTGACATTATGATATCTTCTTAATATCTATAAGTGAAAAACTATAATTTTTCTCTTTATCTCTATTCATATGAATATATGATATTATTGGGGTTCCTGTTATTTAAATACCTTTGCATTCTTGGAATAAATTGCACTTGTTCATGATATATTATACTTTTAATGCACTTTAGGATTCTCTTTGTTAACATTTCATTTAAGATTTATACATTGATATATACTAGGAAGATTGTTCTGTAGCTTATTTTCTTTGTTGTAATCTTTATCAAGTTTGGATAATAAAGTTATACTCATTTCATAAAAGGAAGTTACAAGTTAATCTTTTTTATGCTCTAGAAAAATTTAAGTCACTGGAACTGTTTTTAAGGTCGAAATCTGTCTACTGTGGGATTTTTTAACTTCTCTCTTTTTTTATTAGGGCATTTGGTCAACATTAACAAATTAATAAACTTCTTGAAATTTATCCAGTTTATCTAATTTTTCAAATTTATGTGTGTAGGGATATAACAAAACATCTTTAAGATAATTTATTTTCTCTGTTTCCACACTAGTTAAGGCTTGTTATTTCTAAATTATGTATTTGAACTTTTTTGTAACAAGTAGTATTCTAATTTATTAATTTTTCAAAAGCAGCTTTTTGAAAAACTTTACTTTTACTGCTGCTTTATTTCTTAACACCAATGTATAATTTTTCTTCACTTGTTTTCCACCAGCTTTTTTGTCTAAATTATTTCTAGTTGTCTTTAAGGAAAGCGTGTAGTTTATTTTTATTGTAATTAATTCTAACAATTGTCATTATCATTTTAAAAATCTCCAATTCTCTTTTGACTAATGAGTTGTTTTTCCAGGTGGAAATTTTTTTTGTTTTTCTGTTAATATCTTATTTTATTGCATTGTGGTCAGGAAAGGCTGTTTTTATTATTTGTCTTCTATAGACTTTATTGAAGCTAACGCTGTGGCTAAGATAGGATCAATTTCATAAATAATCCATATGCAGGTGATATTTATTACCTGTTTCCAAGTGTTGTATTTTTAACACGTATTTATGAGTTTTGAAGCTGAGGGGAGGGACTGACTATGGAAAGGCAGCGTGAGGCCATGTTTTAGGCTGGTCAAACTGTCCTGTGTCTTCTTTGTGGTAGTGGTTACAAAAATATTCATTTGTCAGATTTCATAGAACTGTACCCAAGAATGAGTGATTTTGTAAATATAAAGTTAATTTTAAAAAACACATAAGATTATAAGAAGTGAAACCTTGGGATCTATTTTTTTCTTACCCTTTCACCTCAACTGCTTGGTTCAACCTCCACCCCTTCATACCAGAACACTCCGTAACAGAAACACATGACTATATGTATTATTTCAGTTTTTCAATCCCAGTGGTCTGAATCTCTCTCTCCCTCTCTCTCTGTCTCTCTCTCTCTACTGATTGGTAAATTTTTTTTGTTAGTTTTCTCATGTGTCATTTCAGCCAAAGCCTCTCCCACTTCCCAGGCCAGTGAGATGGCTTTCCTGTAGGCTTTCATATACACTGCATGCGTCTCTCTTACACTATTCATTTTAGTGAGTTGTACTTGTCTACTTTATGGAACACTCATCAGACTATACTAATTCATTTACTGTCAGTGCCTTGGTGTTAGAAAAGACATTTGAGAGATTTTGAATGACCAATGATGAAAGACATTATTTGGGATCAGACATTTATAAACTGCCTCCCTCAGAAAAACTCCAAAACATTTGTAAACATTTTTTTGAGAAAAAATTACATAGTATATACCCACATTATTTGTAAACACTTTCCAAACTCTCAATTTTAGGTCTGACCCTTCTGAATCACATGTTTTCCTACTTTTCCTCTAAGGCTGAGATCAGAAGATTGAATTATCTACTCTAGGACAAATAGATTATTTTTGTAGCTTTGGAAATGTCTAATTCAGAGACATACTTCTAAATCCGATAGAAACTTTAACTCAATGAAATACTTTTGAGGATTTTTGAGTTTTACCATACAATAGGGCTAGAACACAAATAACTACTTCTCCAACTTTAAATTACTTTATATATTTATTGAAAAACTTGTCAGGTTCATAGATAAATTTTCAACCATCATTTTATATATATTTGACAATGCTCCCAGACTACAGAATTTCAGCAGAAGATATTGGGTCTTCACATGTGTTGGTTGGTTAAAGTAGATGTTTCTACTTTTTAAAACCCTGATCCTGGGTAACTTATTAACCAGGGTGAACATTGAAAATCAGTAGAATGCCCTTCATTTTCTAACTTGGTTGCAAATTGATGCAGGATAGGCAAGTTTGAGCTTAATGGTCAATAATCATGACTTCTCTTTGTTTATATTTAATTACCTTATAACAATAGAACTGGTATGCTGGTGTGTTATTGAGTATTATAAAGTTTTAATATCTTAGAATGAAAAAACAACTTCTTTTCAGATAGCAGGTCTATTGCAGAGGGTGGCATGTGTGTGTATGCATGTGTATAGCTAGAGTTGAATAGAGCGAAGAGAGGCATACATAGCTACAAAACAAGACATTAGCATTTTTAACTTCAGTGAATGTGAAAGAAAAAAAGACTATGGTTTTACTCTCAGAAAACACTGATAAAAGTGTTTACTATGCTAAAGATAATAGAGTACTACTTATAACTTAATATGCATTCTTGCCCTGGCTAATGTAGCTCAGTGGATTGAGCACAGGCTATGAACCAAAGGGTCGCTGGTTTGATTCCCAGTCAGGGTATATGCCTGGGTCGTGGGCCAGGTCCCCAGAAGGGGACACGTGAGAGGCAACCACACTTTGATATTTCTTCTCCTCTCTTTCTCCTTCCCTTCCTCTCTCTCTAAAAATAAATAAATAAAATCTTTTAAAAAATATTTTAAAAAGGACATTAAAAAAACTATGCATTCTTTAATATAGATACCATACAGAGTGTTAACTCTTCCTGTGTCCACTTGTGCCATTTTAATGCTAACATCTGAATAGAGGATATATTTAGCAGTCATCTTTGAATACTTTCACATTTTTGCTTAATTAAAAACAAAAGAAAAAAAAGAGAGCAAAATATTAAATTGACTGGGAAATTTATAAACTACATATATGGAACATGTGTGAGGGTAACTTGACCAGCATTGTCCAATACCAGAGATTTTGGAAATTGCAGGCAGCTTTGATAAGAATTAGTGAGTAGAGCAGGAAACAAGCACAAACCCTACCTCATGGCTGCAAGTTGCTAATAGTGTTTTAACACTTTTACTCATAACAACATAATAAAAACTACATTCTGACTGTATAATAAATTCTGTACGAATTGGTTACTCACATAAGTTTTCACATATTTTCTAAGCAGCATTCACACAGAGAGAAAACATTTGTCCTCATTATTAACCTACCTCTCAGCCTTTATCTCACTCTCTTATCAATTAGGATGCTTCTGGCAATGCCCAGCATAATACCTGATAAAACGGAGAGTTAGATAATTTAGCATCTCAGTTATCTTCTGTTTTATAGCTTTTCTACAATTCTCTAGACCATCCTTAAATTCAGAAAATGGCAGGTGCAGATCCAAAAATTATAACTTTCTGAACAGCTTCCAAAGACCAGAAGGGAAGAGAATAAAGAAGCATATTCCTCATGAGTCTCTTTTATTAAGAGAGTATCTTTCCCCAAAGTTTCACCCCCAACTCCCAGGGAACTCCTCCACTTTCCCATTATATCTAATTGGCTTAAACTAGTTCACATTTCTACACTTAGATTAGTTTCTAAAAAATAGAATGACATTTCTATGCTTTATCTAAAACATTTGGCTTTGATCAATTATGGCTTATCACCTATTGTTGGAAAAAGAATCCAAATTCACTGAGAACTTTGACAGCTTCATGGTTTGAAACTCACTTCTCACACAGTTTTATTTTGTCTTTGTTCCTTAGTATTACTTTCTCTGGAATAATTTTTGTTTCTAAATTCTTATTCTCTATCAGTTCTCCAAGAAACAGACATTAAACAGGACGGGTTATGTAAGAGATTTATCAGGAATAAAACATTTGAAAGATGCATGGTAAAGGAATAAGACTAGGTAGGGATAGCTTTCAGACTACAAGGCAGATATGACACCTTTGAAAAGTGAGAGGGAAAAGGATTTGGTAGAAAAAAAACCTTAGACCACAGATAAGTCTGAGAAATCCCCTCCATGCATAGGAGGAGACCTTAACAAAGGTTGCCTATTGGAAGAGTCCTGTACAAGGCGAGACTTTCCCTATTATCCATCATTGACAGGTTGTAGAATGAGGAGAAGGCTAGTCGAGCATCAACACCATAGTTTTTCCAAAGGGACAGAAGCCGATAGAAGCTGTCAGTCCACTATGTTGCCGAGAAGTTATCTAGAAGGAGATCAGAACAGCATACTCTCTCAGCCACCACAGTTCACCCCTTGTCCTGCACTTCACCCACATTCAGGAGCAGTTAGTTTGGGGGTTCCTAAGGGGAAATCTGAAAGAGGGTAGTTAGTGAGATGAATGAAGGCCACTGTTATCATAGTTGTTCTTTGGGATATACCTGTCCCTGGCCCTCTTTGCCTCTCTATATGCATTCTAAATTCTCCATACATCTAAATTCTTACCCACACTTGGTTTCCACCTCCACATGTTTGGGTGGCTTGTATTGTAGTGTGAACTGCTCTCATACCTCCTTCACTGTGAAGACAGTTCCCAGCCAGAAGCTATGTCATGTAGGTTTTTTTTTGTCAGTGGGTCAGGTATACTGTAAATCTTCAGAGTGGACTGGCTAAGGTTGTTGAGCAGAAGTGGTAAGTCCATATGTTAAATACTCATGTAACTTATGAGGATGATCTATTGACCCTTCTGTGGAAGGGGCTTAATGCAATCTGCTTGACACCAAGGGGCTGGTTGGCCTCACTGAGCTGTAATTCGGTATCAGGGATTCTGCATCATGCTACACTATGGACAACCTGGAGGGATGAGCTACTTTTCCATGAAGCTGGCATGTGCCCTCTGGTGCTACTCAAACTGAATGCCTGCAAATGGTGTCATGGGTTCCATTACATCCCAGTAAAGTGCACGTTGCAGCTGAGCATTCAGTAGCAGTGAAAGTGACTTTGTTTTGAAATACTCTTTGCAGGTATAATCAAGTTAGAGTGAGGTTATCAGGGAGCAGCCTACACCAATGTCCTTATAAAAAGAGACAAACACCATGTGGAGAGAGAGACACAGGAGAATGCCACGTGATGGCAGAGACAGAAATTGGGGTCAGGCAGCTGCGAGTCAAGGAGTGATGGTCAACGTCACTGGGAAGAAGCTGGGAAGAAGCAAAGAAGAATTCCCTGCTACAGGTTTCAAAGGGAACAAGTCCCTGCTGACACCTTGGTTTTTCACCGCTCACCTCCAGAACTGTGACGCAACACATATCTGTTGTAAGCCTCTGATTTGTGGTACTCTCTCTGTTCTGGCAGCCCTAGGGAACTCAAACAGGTAGATTTATATCCATCTGACTCAGTTGAGCTGTTTCGCAGAATACCCTTTCTTATTTACTTCAAGTTGGTTGACCACACTAAGTACTGTTGTATAGGCTGTTCAAGGTGAAAGGGAAGCAGCAGCCATTTTGTTCTTTCTACACTCAGAAGGTCAGCAGAGACAATTTTCTAATGCACCCACTTTGTCATTTGTCTGCAGGATACTTTCATTGGGTAGCCAGGCATTAGCCAAGCTGCTACATCTTTTCCTGGATTCCCTTTCAGCTTCTCTGATTCTTGGATCTGTTGTGCATATTCAGCTCTGAGACCAAGGATGCCATGTTTTCCTGGAGGACAGCTACTTTATCGAGTTCGGAAACAATGAGAGAGAACACAAGTTCCCGTCTGTCCTAGGAGTCACAGCTCATACTTGTGGTTGTCAGCTCAGGCGTGTGGATTCCAGCTTCTCTCTGCTGTGGCAGAACAGCTCCACCAAGATGCCCTGGCAAGTATGCATGTGCCAGTGGGCCACATGGGCAAGGCTCACAGCAGCCCTCAGATTTGGCAAAACACCCCGTGATAATCCTAAAACGTGAGAACACAGGAAGCTTGAGAGGCACTGCTACCAGGTCATTTCCCACCACCTTCTAACCTCCCGGGGAGTTTGTGGTTCTCAGTGTCACTCAGATACTAACAAAGGATGACACTTTCTGCTTCACCACTCTTCAAACATAGCTGCAGAATTGTAAAACCGCTCAGCTGCACGGAACAGTCTTTTCAGCAACCTGGTGCCTTATCCCCATGTGGTTTTCTCATATGCTCCTTTCGGTTTTGCTGTCACCCTACTGGACAAAGTGACAACTTTGGTTACTCTTACTCTTTGAATCTAAAAAGGCTTTGTTTTGTTTTGTTTGTTTGTTAGTTTTTTTACTGACAGCATCTGCAAACTTCGCCAGTTTGTCAACACTTGCTGTCCTCAAGTTTACATTCATTTGTTTTCCCTTCATTACTTTCCCTGTGAACTATGAACCATCAGAGGCAAAGACAACAACCTTACTTCAAGTCAAATTTATTTTTAAAAATGCTACATGCACAAAGTAGAAAGGAAAATAGTCCAGTTTTTTTTTAGGATTACTGATTACTAGACACTGGCTAGGAATGACACTAATCACCAGAGACCTGCAACACCATTTTAGTTAGATGAGGCATTTATGGGGACAAGGCGATTAACAGATTTTTGATGCAGAGCATTCTCACAGCATGACCACTGGATCCTCCAGCCCACCCAGTGGTTATTTCTCACTCTGGAATGCAAAACCTGAATAAACTTCCTTAGTAACTGGCATTGCCGTAGTTTCCCTGAGCCATAGGGTGAAGCTAATATTGTAGGAAAAGCCATGTGAAAGCCACTCAACCTACTGCTGCAAACAAAAATAGCAAAAGCAATACCACACTCCTGAGGAAGTGCAAAGAATGTTTGTGCCAGGAATACTTGGAAGATGAAGGGCGGCGATTCCTACTAATCTCCATTCAACTCACTTATTTGGCCTGTGAAAGAGACAACTAATCTTGGAGAATGAAAATGGATTATTGTACATTTAATCAGTTGAGACTAACTGCAGCTACTGTTCCAGCTGTACTTTAATTGCCAGAGCAAATCTATTCATCCCTCGGCACCTGCTCTGCAGGCACTGAGCTGGCAACTGTATTTTTCTCTATACCTGTTAGTAGAGATTAACCAAAGCAGTTTTATTTCGGCTGACAGGGCGTCCTCAGGCTCCCTTGTCCTACCTTAGGATTACATCACCTTTCCAGCTCTGTGTCGTGTTCTGGACAACAGGGACCTTGATCAATTCCCATTGTACTAACCCAAGGTAAAAGAGAGCTCTGCAGCAGATTCGGGCTGCTGTGCAAGGTGATCCAGCCTGTGGGCCATGGGAGTTGGCAGGTGCGATGCTGTCTGCCACATCAGTTGTAAATAAAGATGCTTTATGGAGCCTTTGACAAAGCCTTGTGGGTGCATTATCAGGAAGACCCTTAGGATTTTTAAGCAAAACTGTGTTATCTTCTATAAGTATCTACTCTCCTTTTGAGAGATAGCTTTTGGCTTGTTTACAGGCCTTGATAGAAGCTGAATGCTTTACTATAAGCTACCAGGTTAGCATGTAACTGAAGCAGCCCATCATGACCTGGGTATGGTCTGACCCTTCAATCTACAAAACTGGGAATGCACAGCAGCATTCCACAAAATAAAAGTAGTCTACCTGAGATCAGATAGCACACGCACACCCTGAAGGCAAAATAAAATGCAAGGGGAAGTGCTCCAAATGTTTATTACCTACGCTCCTGGTGCACTGACTTCTCTTCCTGAATCCGCATATGTGGGCTGGTTTTGGAGGAGGTCATCAAGACAATGAGACCTCTGGTTGACCTGCAAGCTGGAACTGGGTAATCAGCCTCCCCCCACATACACCCATCCTCGGAATATGCATTCAACTTGCCTTCCCCATACCTGCCTTAAGAACACAGCCTTGACATAGCAACGTGTCATGGAGACCGTCTGAAAGGCATGGGTGCCTGAGCCTAGCTGAGGCCTCTATGGAACCTTATAAGATTATGGAAGGGGCATGATCAAATCTACTTGCCATGCGGCTGCCCAGGACAAGCCTTGAAGTAAGTCCCCTTGCTTGTGAAACCTTCCACCTACCGATCTGGAGCCGTCTGCCTCTTTCTTCAGTTTCTTCTCACCCTCTCGGGATGGGGGCCAGTTTGCAAGTCAACAACTGAACAGGTGACTGAGGAAGAGAAATGCAACCTTGTTTCCAGAAGGTTCTGCACAATATGCAGACATTGCCCGCAAGTGGACAGCAGAAGCACTGCCCACTCCAGGACAGTCCTGAAGGACGACACTGATGGAGAATCTCCAGGGGGCAGAGCTTCAGGTAGCACAACCAGTTATCCATTTTGCCTGAAGGAGAGAGGAACAGAGGTGTGGGTCCCCACAGTTTATGGACTGAGGCCCTACGACTCCAGCCGTCTTTCTCACAAGCGACTGAAAAAGGGGTCTGTGTCCAGTAATTAAAATTTAATAGGATGGTTAAGCAAATTTTTCCCCATGTTTATCATTTAGTTATTTTCTATATATGTTTCTGTTGTGGTTAATAGTTGGATACTTAATATAGGAAGTTTACAAAATTAATTCCTAATCTTTTTAGGAATTAAAAAAAGAAGAGCAGGATTTCCAATTTTATAGCCACATAGGGGTAGAGTAAAAGAACCAAAAAGAAACATCTTAGGTTTTGGTATCTAGTGAACAAAAATAAGAATGAGAATAAGGTAACATAACCAGTTTTCAGTGCCTCACTCCATTAGGGCACAAATGTGGAAAGATTTTAGTTGTCTGGTTGCTTTCAACTGTGCCCTATTGAATCTTCCCCTGTACTAGATTACAGGGGCTCTTTGTACTAGGTTGGTTCCATACCTTTGCTCCTGTGTTTGGCTGTTAAAATTTAATTTAGTCAATTCTCTAAACTTTAATATCCTATCAAATCTAAAGCTCTTCTCTTCCCTTACAGGGAAGTCTGATGTCTGAGAGCAAATGGTCCTCTCCCCAATACCCCTCTTTTTAAAAAAATTATTCTTCTCTCAGATCCCGTATTTGTAGAGGACTTCACACTAGCACACATAGTGGGAGTTAAAGTGGGAAAAAGTGGAAAAGGAGGCAAGAGTAGCCTATGAACATACTCCAAATCTACCTATAGAATGCCTATGTACAACTTGCATTCTCCTACCCACTGATTGTCTCTCTCTCTCTCTCCATTCATCTTTCCGGGTGTGCATGAAAAGCTGGAGTTATAAATAAGGTGCTAGAATATTTGACAATACTTACACAGTTATACCGAGAACAACTTTTTATGACCCTCCTTGGGGTCTGAGTTCAGCTGTGCTCATAGCACTCTGCTGATGCCAGTGTGCTATGATGGCTTTGAAAAACAAACACACATGCCGACCTGCTGATGATTAATGCTTTCGTATTGCACCGCTGTAGACTTTGCATTGTGACTGAAGAAGCATCTATTGATGTGGCTTCAGTAGGTCTTCAGGATAGTTCAGACAAGATGAATAATGATGTGCTCAAATGTATCGTGAGCTGAGGTTAGTATGCTTCTCTCTTATTTTCAACATGAATTTGTAAAATGTGAATGAATGATAGAAAATTATTAGCTTTATTATTTACATGTACCAAATACATGAATATAGAGTTTGATTTCTTCACGTGATATATGTAAGAAAGGAAAAAATTAATAAAATGCTCCCTAGCATCTGTACCATAGACACTGAAAAGCCAAATTATCATTAAGCTGTTAGAAGAGGTAGACAGACCTAACATCATTACAGGCTGCTACATAAACAGTATTCCTTGGTTACAATGTACTGGAAGGTAAAACTGACAAACACTAGTGAGAGAGAGAGAGAAAAGAATGAGAGTGTGTTTCAAGATTATTGGAAAGGTACCTAGGATTGAAAAAAGACACAGAAAGCAAAATCTACAAAGGTAGTCTCAAGTAGAACTAGGGGTTTAAACACCATCTCTCTCTCTCTCTCTCTCTCTCTCTCTCTACTACCTCTCTTTTTCTCCCTTTAACTGTGAACTTAAATTCCTGTCCACTTTGGAACGACTTCTTTACAGGAAAATGGCCTGCGCTCAGATTTTCAGAGCCCCACAGTCAGAATGAGAAGGAATTATTGTGGCAAGCTGCAGTGCAATAAAATGGAGAGAAAGGAAACAAATTAGTTTATCTCAGTAGGCTTCCTACCAATTAGCTATTCGCTATGGCTACATAGGTGGTGGGGTAAGGCAATCAGAAGACAACTTGCTTTCAGGACTCTTCACTTTTCAAGGGTGATGAAGAAGAGTTTGTGAAAGTAGCTGGGGTCGATAACCCATGGCCACTGGAAGAACTATGAGCTGGATAGACATTCCTCCTTCACCACCCCCACCATCTGAGTTTACTAATCTACTGAAAATAGTGCATTGGGTTTAAAAAAATGCTCGAGATAATAAGCAAGAGTAGGCTTCCAACCACAGACTACTGCTTATTTCTTAGTAACAAGCAAGGGACAATTTCACTGAAAAGTTTTCTCCTTATATTCTGAAAAGATCATTGATATTTGTATGCCAAATGGAGTCACAAAAGCAATATGAAAATATTCAGGGATTTAGAGTTGTTTGAATGGCTTTAAATATCCCTGCAGAGCATAACAACAGAGCTGACAGAACTCTCAGGCCCCCTGCTAGGCACAGCCACTTCTATTCCATGCCACATTAGGGAGGAAATAGCAAGCTTGACACGAGATTGGGCGGGGGGAGGAATGAACAATCAGCTCTCCTCTCACATATTGCTGTATATTTAGAAAAAAACTTTTAAAAAAGACTTTATATTTTTTAGAGCAATTTAAGATTAACAGCACACTTGGGGGAAAGGTACAGAGATTACCCATATACTCCTCCTCCATTATGAACATCCCCCACTAGAGTGGTACAATTGTTACAGTTGATGCACCTACATTGATATATAATAATTATTCAAAGTCCATAGTTTACCTTGGCGTTTACTCTCATTGTTGTACATTCTGGGGGGTTGGACAAATGTGTAATGACATGAATCCATCACTATGGTGTCACACAGAGTATTTTCAGTTCCCTAAAAATCCATTATGCTCTATTTATCTCTCTCTTCTCATTCCTCACCCAAGGCAACACTGATCATTTAGTCTCCGTGGGTTGTTATTTTCCGAAATGTCATAAACTTGGAATCATACAGTGCACAGCCTTTTCAGGTTGGCTTTTTTCACTTAGTAATACACATTGAAGTTTCCTCCGTGTTTTCTCATGACTTGATAGCTCATTTCTTTTTAGTGCTGAATAATATTCCATCATCTGGATGTACAATTATTTATCCATCCTTCTCCTGAAGGATAACTTGGTTGCTTTCACATTTTCCTAATTATGAAAAAAGCTACTATAAATATCTACAGGCAGGGTTTTTTGTTTGTACATCTATTTTCAACTTCTTTGTTTAAATACCAAGAAAAGCTATTGCTGGGTTACCTGGTAAGATGTTTAGTTTTGTAAGACACTGCCATACTGTTTTTCAGAGTGGCTGAATCATCTTATAGGCCCACCAGCAATAAGTGAGCGTCCCTATTGCTCCACATCTTTACCCGCATTTGGTGTTGCGAGTGTTCTGAAATTTGGTCATTCTAATAGGTATGTAACAATACCTCATTAGTGCTGTAATTTGTGTTTACCAGATGACACACATTGTACACATTGTTTTTACATGCCTATTTTCCATCTATATACCTTTGTTAGTGATGTGTCTGTTCAGTCTTTGGTCCATTTTTCAATTGGGATGTTTATATTCTTACTGTTGAGTTTTAACAGTTCTTTATATATGTTGGATAACATGTCTTCATCAGGTATGTCTTTTGCAAAGATTTTCTCTGACTGTGGCTTGTCTTCTCAGTTTATTGACCTTGTCCTTCTCAGAGTATAAGTTTTAAATTTAATGGTGCTCAAGTGATCAAGTAGTTCTCTCCTGGTTCATGCCTTTTCAGATTGGTGTTGTATTTGAAAAGTCTCCACCATACCCAATATCACGCAGCTTTTCCTCTTTTGTTATCTTCTAAGAATTTTATACTTTTGCATTTTATATTTATGTCTGTGGTCAGTTTTGAGTTGTTTTTGTGAAAGGTACAAGGTCTACTTCTCGGTTCAATTTTTTGCGTGTAGCTGTCCAGGTGTCCCAGCACCATTTGTTAAAAAAGACTATCTTTGCTCTATTACATTGCCTTTTCTCTTTTATCACAGATCAGTTGACTATATTCACATGGGTATACTTCTGGGCTACAGTCATCTCTTGTATTGGCTATTCTGGATTTTTTTTTCAATGTAAACTTTATAATCAACGTGTTGATATCTACAAGTTGACTTGCTGGTGTTTTGATTGGGACTGAATTGAGCCTACAGATAAAACTGAAGAACTAACATTGACAATGTTGAGTCTTCTTTTCAATGAACACTTAATACCTCTTGATTTATTTAGTTATTGTTTGCTTTCATTCATCAGAGTTTTGTAATTTTCCTCATATAGATCTTGTACATATTTTGTTAGACTTACACCTAAGTATTTTACTCTTTTTTTTTTGGTGCTAATGTAAATGGCATTGTGTTTTAATTTCAAATTCCACTTGTTAGAGTATAGAAAAGTGATGGACTTCTGTATATTAACCTCTTCTCCTGTAACCTGGCTGTCTTGGGTTATTAATTTCACTACTTTTGTCAATTCTTTTATATCTTTTACAGAGAAAATCATGTCACCTGTGAACAAAGACAGTCATTATTTCTTTCTTTCCTATTTGTATACTTTTTATGTTTTTCTTATCTTATTGCTTTAGCTAGAAATTTCAGTATAGTATTGCAAATGTGTAGTGAAAATGGACATCCTTGCTTTGTAACTGTTGTTAGAAGGAAAGCTTCAAGTTTCTCTTAAGATGAGAGCTGTGGGTTTTGTTTTTTTTTTTTTTTTGTAGAAATCCCATCAATTTTAGAAAGTTGTCTTCTTAGTTTACAGAGAATTTTATCATGAATAAGTAATGGATTTTGTCAAATGCTTAAAAAAACTGTTAATAGGATCATGTGATCTTTATTTTTTAACCCATTGATGTGATAGTTTTCATTAATTGATTTTAAAACATTGAACCAGCCTCATGTACCTGGAATAAATAAATGCTTCTTGGTTGCTGCATAATTTTAGCTCACATAGCTTTCTAAATATGTGGTCAAATCTCTAAGATAAGCACATTATTATTTTGGCAAATAATTAAAATATTTAATAAAAATAAAAAATGTAGCTTTACATTCATGGTTTTAAGACAAAGATGGCATAAGATTCATGTAAATTAAAAACAATGTGTTGTCTATCTTTTTGTAACAGACCCTCCGGCAACCACACTGATGTTTTTGATGCTCCTGCCACATTTTAAGGTGACTGCTGCTTCAGAGCCTTTTCTTTTAATAGTCCTTGTTCATGGAAGTTCTTTCAGATTTATTTGCAGCTTTCTCCCTCACCTCCACACACCTTCAGGTTTTTAATCAAACATTTCCTTCTCTATAAGGCATTCCATGTCAACCATATTAAAAAACGCAACTGTCAACAGACCCAGTATTTCTGATCTCCATTTCCTACTTTGTTATTTTTCACAGCTCTGAACATTTTGTAACATTATAGATAGATAAGTGAATTGCTAATATTATGGTTAATTTTCTGTATCAACTTGATAATTTGTTAAAATTATTCTATACATGTCTCTGTATGTTTTGGGATGATATTAACATTTAAGTAAGTAGGCTGAGTAGAGTAGACTTTCTTCCCTAAAGTGGGAGGGAGGGTTTATCTAGTCTAGAACATAAAGTATAACCCTTCCCTAGGTGAGAAAAACTCCTCCTGCCTGACTTCCTTCAAATTGGAATATTGGCTTTTTCCTGCCTTTGAACTTGAACTAAAACCTCAGCTTTCCAGGGGTCTTGAGTCTGCTGGTCTTAGATCATTGGTTTGCCTAGGTATCCAGCTTACCAGCTCACCTTAAAGATCTCAGGTCTTGTCCATCTTCATAATCATGTGTGCCAATTCCTTACTAATAAGTCTCTCTATATCTATTAAGATAATAGATGGACAGATGACAGATAGATAGATAGGTAGATAGATATTTAGAGAGAAAAATGATTACATATATGTGGATAGTTTGTGTTAATTGTCTGCTTCTCTTTTCCACTAAAATGTAAACTTCATGAAAGCATGGATTTTTGTTTGCTTTGTTCTTTGCTGTATTCCCAGTGCATTGTATAAGAGTATGTGAATGGATGAACATATATATATGTATATATACACATATTTATATACATATACATATTTATACACACACACATATATTCTGTCCAGTAAATGTCCAGCCATTGCTAATATAATGAGAATGGTTTACACATTAATGAAACCTGGTAGCCAAGGAGAGTGGACTGGAATGCACATGTGTGAATAATGATGACTTAACCGTGCTGGTCAGTGGAGGCGGTAGACACCTTTGAGTGAGCATGTGTATTCTGTGGCCATCACATTCAAAATGACTGAGCGAGTAAAATAGTGAACCTGCATCAAGTTTTGTTTTAAGCATGAAAATTCCTCCACAGAAACCATTCGGATAATTCAGAAGGCTTTCAGGGATCATACAATGAATGCAGTACAAATAAAAATGTGGCATGAATGCTTCAAAGATGGTTGAGAATCTGCTGAAAATGATCCACATTCTGGAACAGCACACCTGAGAATGTTGAATGTGTATGGGCTGCAATCAACAAAGATCAGCAACTGACAGTGTGAGAACTAGAAGCTGATCTGGGATTCCAAAAACTACAGTGTCTTAGATTTTGATGCAGGATCTTGGCATGAAATGTGTCGTGACAAAATTTGTTTCACGGCTTCCACTACTAGAGCAGAAGGAACATCATGGTGCAGCTGCCTGTTGCGCGTGGGTCACCAGCCAGCAGTGACCAAGGAACGCTGTGGATGGCTCGCCGAAAAACACGCGAGAAAAAAAACACATGCACAGAGACAAACTAGTTTCTGTGGGGAAGTAGGGACGAAATGGCACCCCCCCTAGTGGGGAGCGTGCTGATTTACAGTCCATACCTGCTTTTATTGGGCTCATTTTGCATAATAATTCAGGTAAAGTACAGTACTTATCAGGGGGAAGTAAGGAACTATAGAAAACAAGGAACTCTGTTGGTCTATTGAGTGGGGGTCAAAGAGCTGTAAGACTTTGAGGAACCAACTTCCTCCTTGGACCCCTCTCATTCAACTGAGAGCATTCTAAACAAAGAAGGTTTCACAGTAATTTACATGTTCTTTCTTAGGCCTGATCAGCCGGGGAATCTGCCCTTTTCAGCACAGAGCTGCACCACCCTGTCATTGTTTCAGGCTTAGTTGGGAAATAAGGCAACCAAGAGATAAGGAGTTTTTCTCCCAGACGATGAGAACTCTGGCTATGTCAAAGCCGAGGAGCGAGGGTCCATCACCCCCTTTTGCTGCAGCCCCCCAAGTCCTTCTTTTGGGGGGCCTCCCAAAGTGATCATGCCTGGCTTAGGTTGTTCCCCCCATGGGGAATCTTACCCGTCTTTGGCTAACCGACCAAGCTTTGGGGGGTTCAGTTATGAATGAAGCAGCAGAAGCAGCATTCCTGCCAGGGAGATAAGCTTTTGTCTCCTTGCTGGCTTACGGTTCCAAGAGCGTTCCCTTAGCCTTAGCCTAGGTGGGGGTTTCAGCTTCTGATACCAGTCAGGGCAGCTCCCAACAGCTGCCCATGACTTGATTCAAACCACTACCGATGAACCAGATTTCTTCAAGACAGTGATAACTTTGAAGGGGACTAAGGCATCAGTGTCCTATGTACAATGTTTTGTATCCTGTATCTTCTTCAATAAATGTCTCTGTTTTTCATATTTCATGCATGGATACTTTCTGGACAGACTGTATATCCTGAGTGTTAACATTTACAATGCTATTTTTACACATTACTGACACAAACTTTTAAACAATCTTCAATGTCACATAATTTTTACTGAGTTCCACCAAACCAAACTATGTGAGGAAATTAAAAACAATGGTTATGTGTGTGATAGTGGAAAATTCGAGATAAAGTGAACAGTAATTTTGATCATTTTTGCCACGAATCTCCCTCACAACATGACTTATGTAATTAATTGCCTGGGTTTCTGAAGCTGCTTAAAGGAAATAAAATAAATGTCATAAGGAATTATTATGAATCACACAGTCACGGTCAAAGGGAAGGGAAGCAAATACAATTTATAATGCTTTGATGATGCAAATAACCCAAATTTCAAGCTTGAATTCATTATTTTCAGCAGCAACATTGCCATAATTCATTAGAATCTATCTAATTGTGTGGAACATCTGAAAGCTGTTATGTCATTATTATTCTTAAAGATTTCTTTCTCAACAACCACATTAACTAATTGTGTATTTACTAGGGGGAATGACCTGTTTGTATCACCTTGAACAGAATAGACTCTCAGCAAGTTTACATTAAAATGGTAATGAGGTAGATAATAAATGTAAACCCTGTGACAATAAGCACATTAGGCCTATCGCCTGCCTGAAATCTTCTGAAGTCATCCTTACCAAAGAATGTACAAATCACTCAGCCTTGTAGCCAATGCCCTCTTCCACTCTTCTTCCCTTACATTTCATGGCGTGTCTCTCACTACCCTCTTTACTTTCCTAGTGCACGGGCCCAATGCAGTGCTTTTGTTTCCTGAGAGTGATCTGTTTTTGCTTTCTCTGTCTTATTATTCATACGGTGCTTTCCACCTAAAGAAATCCTTTCCCATTACTCATACTGAAATAATCTTGCGATAATAGGGAGCTATACTGAAAATTATGTCCTCAGTCTTTCCAAAGCCTCTCAACAAGACTGCACTTCTTCCTCTTCTGATAATCCAAAGAATTTATACTGTTCTTAAAGCTGATTTTGGTACAAAATACTGGAAATAGCTACTAAATTAAGGCTTTAAGTTCTTAAGGATAGAATTTATATTTTGAAAGTTTAATATAAAATTCAGTGCCCATAGGTGTCTGTTGAGTTGAGTGGAAAAAAAATGAGTCATCTCAAGACAGGAGAAAAGATTTCCAAGTAATTTAAAGAAAATTTGCTTTTCTCTGGTTCTGATAGACATCGTACAACTTATATATCAGGAGGCCCACAAAGAAAATTCATGTGTACAAATACATTAATACTGAACAGAAGTGTAAGCAGGACTTTGATGTTTTAATGTGTAACTTTTTCTTTTCTTTTTCTTTCAAACAAGACTTTTATTTTCTAATATTATAGCCTATACCACAGTGTGCTAAAATGTTCACGATTCTGCTTGCCTTTCTAAGTGATAAGCTAGCTGGCACCAGGCCCTCTATTTTATTCCTCATTGTATATCTAACATCTGGCACCGTGCGTAGCACATAGCAGTTTTCTGGGGTAGAAACCCATTGTGTAGTGAATTAAGGCACTGATTTGGAATGAGACAGATATGTCGCTGAATCCTGGTTCTCTCGCTTCGTCTTTGTGTTACTTTGTTCAGATGATAATTTGATTATTTTGTTAGTCTTTAAAATAATTTTTATTAGTTACTTTGATGTCAGACACTAATTTGCAATTTCTTCATATGTAAAATGGGAGCAAGTAAAGCAGCTGACTCAGAGGATTGTTGTAATTATTCAAGTGCTTATCACAGTGTGTGACACATGGAAAGTGCTCAAGCAACCTTCGCAGTTAGTGTGTGGGGTGGATAGCATGGACTCCAGAGCAAGCAACCTGGGTTTGACTTCCAGTCCCATCAGACTAGCTAGGTCACCCTGGGCAGGTTGTTTAACCTCTGTGACTCATATGCTTGCTTGTAAAAATTGAGATTATATCAATTTGTATCTTATTGAGTTACTCTCAGAATTGAATTACACAGGGATGCCCTTAAAATACTTCTTGGTTCCCCTTGTCAGCGCTTCATAAACCTTTATTATTATTTATTTTAAAATGGTGATTTTGGGCTTTTTTTACTTACTACTTTCCAATCGTATGCCAATAAATTTATTTTTATATATACTTTCCAGTCTCTTGCAAAATCCTGAATGTGGGTATACATTTCCACAAGCTTATTTAAGTCTCTTAACATGTTAGATCAGGACTACTGCCACGTGTCCCCACTGGTCTCCCTATTTCCTTTCTCACCACCCCATCTTCTCCTTTCTCTCAGATGGTCTCCCCGATCATGCCACTCCTGTCCTCAAAGTGCCTCAGCTTCTCCTGCATAAATAGGTCTCTAGGTTTAGGGCACACAACTCTATTATTTGTTTCCCCTCCTCCCTTTATAATACCTTTCCAGTCACATTTTCTGTCCCCGTCATTCCATATTATCGTCACACCTTTGAACTTTTGCATGTTACTTTTTCTACTTGGAATTCTTTTCTGTCATCTCTCTTACTTGACTGGTTAGCTCCCATCAAGCCTTAGGACTCAACGCAGAAGTCATTTTCACGGCTACTGTCTGCTCAGCTGATGATCCAGGTTAAGCAACGTGCCCCTGTGATCTAAGGACACTTTGTACAGGCCACTAATATCTGTGTTCCCATGTATTTCATTGTCTTTCTCTTCTTCTATTCTCTTTTTCTTCTTCTATCCTCAAACACAAGTTCAGAGCCTTTTCTTTGCATCCACAATACCTTCCAAATGCTAGTTGTGACCAGGTTTTCATTGGAAGAAAGAAAAATGGTCTTTGAAATTTTGCAACACTTATTAAATAATACCCATGACTATCTTTGTCTAAAATTTTATAGCACTTGTATTAAGTCCATTGTGAAACATGCAAGCACCATTCTCCTCACTTTCCTATAGGTCCTGAGGGAGGCACTTTACATAGATTGTAAAATTTGATGCAAATTTAAATAGGCTCTCTGGAGTAAGAACATTATGTGTAAATAATATTTTAATATGAAGTTAAATTTCCCCATAACATTCGGAAAATAAAAACACAAATCAAATTCTGTAAGTAAGACCCATGTGAACGAAAGGAGCTCTGAGGGTATTTCTGTCCAATGCCAATAAATAACTGATCAATTCATTTAATCTGCTGAAAGCTCAAATAAACCATTTTTCCCTCAAAGGATCAATAGCCTGTGAGGCAGCTACAAAAAAAAATCTCAAATCAGGGAAGCTAGCTAGAATCCATGTCTTCAAACTAATAATTGCTTAATACAATCCAAGACCCTTTCAAAGAAGGAGAAAATATGCTATAGAAGGAGAAAATATGCTACAGAATACAGTATAGAATACAGTTACTTTTTCTTTTCTTTTCTTTTTTCATGTTTTTATTTTTGAAACTTATTGATTATGCTATTACAGTTGTCCCATTTTTTCTCCCCTTTATTCCCCTCCGCACTGTACCCTCCTCCCACCATCATTCTCCCACCTTAATTCGTGTCCGTCGGTCGTACATATAAGTTCTTTGGCTTCTCCATTTCCCACACTGTTCTTAACTCCCCCCTGTCTATTTTCTACCTACCATTCATGCTTCTCATTCCCTGTACCTATTTCCCCCTTTCTCTTCCCTTCCCCTTCTTGCTGATAACCCTCCATGTGATCTCCACTTCTGTGATTCTGTTCCTGTTCTAGTTGTTACTTTCTTTTTGTTTTGTTTTTATTCCTTTTAGGTTCAGTTGTTGATAGTTGTGAGTTTATTGTCACTTTACTGTTTGTGGTTTTGATCTTCTTTTTCTTAGATAAGTCCCTTTAACGTTTCATATAATAAGGTCTTGGAGAGGATGAACTCCTTTAACTTGACCTTATCTGAGAAGCACTTTATCTGCCCTTCCATTCTAAATGATAGCTTTGCTGGAGCTTTTTGAAGGTGCCCAACACTTTCGCAAATGATCTTTAAATTATGGCTGCCATTTTATTTATAGAAGATCTTTCAGAAAGCACTGGATCATTATGATAATTACCTGCCTATCTCTTAATTAATCATTGCAAAGAAATTAAATGGACTTGTGCTGAAATCAAGCTCCTACTAGAACTATGTGTGACCTTGGAAAATTACTTTTTAAAGCCTCAGTTACTACATATCTCATGAGTGTAATGGGCATAATAATAACACCTCAAAGAATTATGGGATATATTAAATAAGCTATTAAGCCACTGGGAAATCTTTAGTTACATTAATAGAAAACCTTTGTACAGAGGGTAAAAGAGGGTTAATTAATGTATGTTCTTGAAATGAAACTGAATAAATTGAGTCAAACTCCCATCAAGTAAGCACATTGTCATTGGTGGCTAGCAAAATGGACTGGACTTACTGGCTATGGCCTGGGTTATGTGTTCTTCTATACCAGACAGAGTTCAATCCTGGAAACATAATCACATAACCAAGGTGTTCCAATGTGTCGGGGACTAGGAATTCATCCTTGCTATAAACTTTTAAGCTTCTGGTGGGCGGGTGTGGAGGTCTGCTCTGGTGGTGCCCAGACAAGTGTCCTGTATCAGTTCCTTTTCTTGTTAAACCTGCCACCTGCAGATCTGGAGAGGCTCGCCTCCCCTGGATCTCTTCTGATCTGCTCTTGCACTGTGTGTCCAGGCCAGCAATTGAGGAGCCAGCCAGGAGATCAAGGAAGGGGCTGGGAAAAGAGGCATCTGTGGGGATATTCCCAGTTGGCCATGCACCTCTCCGTGGGGAGGGGTGACCCAGGTGTCAGATATTGATGGTTTGCTGTGTTTGTTTGAGGAAATGAGCAGTGGCAAAGAAGGGAAACACAGGGCTACGCAATGGTTTGGCCTCTCCTGCAGCAGTGCGGCAGGCACCACACTCAATTAGAGGCTGAAGCCAGGCTAGAAATTGGAAGAAGAGCTGAGGTGAGATGAGGACACGTGGGTGTTCACGCTCAGCTGGCTTGTGGGCTGGCAGACAGAGTGGGAGGGCAGAATAATAAAGTGGAGGTGGCTAAGCAAAGACGGTAGGCAACATTCCTACAATGTTCTGTTCTCTGAGCTCCCACAAGAAAACTGGCATTTCATTTCATGGAAATCTTCTTCATAACTCTCCTCACCCCATGGAAACACTGATCTGACACAATAGTGCATGTGTAGGTCCATTATAAAACCTAAACACTTCCATTAGATAAAAGACCTGAAATGATTATGAAAAATGTTCTTTCTCTTCCAAAGTATTCTAAATCACTCAGTAGTACAATATGTTTTAGGTTAATTACTTTAATCCAGTTTTAATTAAGTTTACGTTTCCATGCCAACAAATGGTTTTAAAATCATTGAAATCTTGATATTTCAGAATATGACTAAAATTAATTACCTAAGAGCATTTCACTCAAGTTTTTGGAACCATGGAGTGCAATTTTAGCGTCACTCTAGCAATGACTTTAATATTAACATTAAATAATCATAAAGAACTTTGAAAACACTGTACTGCACTTTAAGGTTTGCTTTTCTCTTTCAAATTTTGTGCATGCAATTTTTCTAATGCACACCTATGTAAATTCACACGGTTTCACAAAAATGGCGTTAGGTACAGGAGGGGATGCAAACACAGGCAAATGCACACCAGCTAGATGCCAGCCCGAACGATCCCTATTTCCAAGCATTCAAGGTCTGCATCCTGGCAGAGTGTAGTATGCTTGTGTGTCCAAACAGAACATTAAGACCAGCAACCAAACAGGTGGCATTGGCCTAGCCTATAAATTTCAGTTCTCTCACTGACATGCTTAGAGGCGATGTCCTCAATCTGAAGGAAGAACTGGCATAACTCACAAATGCCCAGAAATAGGGAAATACCAGTTGAGAAATTTTATATATATATATATATGCCAGGATTTTATTTTTATGTTTGTACTGCCTGTTCTTGAAATATTCTCGTGTTTGTCAGGATCAAGTAGGCAAATGAACTCCATTTTAGTTATTTCAACAGAGATAATTTAATGCAGGGAACTTGTTCTACAGGTATTTGAGGCCTGAATACATAAAGAGAACGCCGAGTAACTCAGAGACAACCTCTGGAAAGAGCTCTCCTGTGTAGAGCTGGAGAAGAAAGGGATGAGATTAGGATCAGCAGAACACAGGAGCTCAGGGGAGCAGCCCTACACAACTCGGGCTCAGAGCTCTGATGAAGGAGTGTTATCTGGTTGCTGCCTGCACCTCTGAGGGAAAAAGTCATGTGGCTGGTTCCGGAGGTTGGAAGCAATTAATGATACCTTAGTACCTTGCCGCTGCTGGGATGAAGTGCTGCTGCTCCTAGGGGATCTTGCCAGGAACAGCCTACAAACCAAGAGAAATTCCCTTCTTTGCTTTGCTTTCCCTTTAATCTCCTCGGTGCCTATTGGCCGGATAGGTTAGGAGAGGCTGAATTTCCTTTTGGGTGAATTTAATGAGGCGACAGCTAACAGAGAGGAGCCACTGTTTGCATGGTGCCAGCCACACCATCACAGAGTGATGGCAAACGTAATTCGAGTGTGAATTTAAAGCCATAAGACAGTAGGGGAATGGCCAGCACACTGCAGTTATAATTTATTTTCTTAGTTGGTCCATTAGTTTCTCTCTGGCATTAAAAGCTTCTCTATTCCTCCTGCAGTTCTCTAGGTGGCCTTAAATCCCTTAGTTTCTTCTCATTTTCCACTTGACACAGAAGTCCCTCACATAGAAGTCCACTTGACATAGAAATCATTGTCTCATGGCCACCCCTCTGTTTCACAGGTGTTTTTTATACATCACGGTATTTCAGATTTTCCTGTCTTGGAAATTCTGCCCACCTAAAATTTTCAAACACTGTTAGAAGAATTCCTTACCCCTGCCCTCTTTTAATTTAAGTTAGATGGAGAAAGCATATTTAGAGAAGAAAAATCATTAAATTTATACTTATATCAGGATCGAGAGACAAAGTTATTACATGCAAACAATGGGTATTGCACAATGCTAGGCTGCTTCTCTGATTTAAATAGGTCTGTGACAATGACAGCATATTTAAATGTCTTCATTTTGAAAATGGGGACAATAATACATATACTGCTTTGATCATGGATAGTCATGAAGGCTAACAGAAATGAAGCTATGAAAGTCTGCTGTAAACATTAGGAACCCAGTAGAAGTGATAGGTGCGTGTCAGCTTCTATAAAATCGTTTGGGAGAGTGGTTCCAGAAAACCTTACTGGTGTTCACTCTGGAACAATCAACAGAGCATTACTCACGTGGAAAAACTCCCCCAGCTCATTGACAAACCAACATCTGAGATTTAGTGTACCTGCTGTAACTTTAAATGTGGGACTCATATTTAACACCACACTTGCCATGCATCAACCTTGATGCCTGTTTCCTCAGCACAAAGCCACATAGCCTCACATTGCATGTCAGTTTCCACTCAGATGTTTATTACCTACAGTGGAGGTATTGTCCAGAAAATCCTGAAGTAAATTTTGCTCATACTCTAAAAGAACCTGCATTAACGTAGATCACCCCAAGCATCCCATGAGAATGTGATGCCACTGCAGTAGTCACCGAGACATTTTTATGTGATGTAGGCATACACATTCTGACTTATTAATACTGATTATTTTTAAAGGAGAAGAAAAGCTAATAAGTATTGAGGTCTGAGGAATACGGTCAATAGAGAAAATAAATAAAATAGCGTAGCTTAATTATAGGATTTCCCTTTGATATTTCTTTACATACCGATGTAGAAGGAAACTTCCGTAATAGGAAATCTTGAGAATATTTCTATTCTCAAGCCTAATGAGAAATGTATTAATGGTTTGGGGGTAAAAAAATAAACTTTAACGTTAAACACGAGTTACAAACTTATCTAAAGCTCTGTGCCATATCAGTAATGTTAACTTGTGTATGGATGATGATTGGATGACCAGGATAAAGGAACAAATGAGAATGCTTGATTTTTAGTGGAGAACGAAGAGTTCGCTTCTGAATTGTAACTTTTGAGCCCTAAATGGGAAAGCCACGTGAAGGCACTTGGCTTGGGTCACTGGTAAAGCGTGCTCCTCAGAAAGGATAAGATTAATGTGCTTACTTAAGAGAAGCCTCTCATCCGCAGCAGGCCTGAATATTAACGAACGAACCCTCCGCTTTGCTGTCTTCACGGAATATGTTTGCGTGAATAGCTCATTCCACCAGCCATGTAACTCGCATCCTGATTGGTGAGTTGCCTCACGGGCTAAGTCAGGGCCATGGCTCTCAATGGAAGCGTGGCTGGGAAAGAGACCACAAATTAGGACAGTGAATATTTGAGTGGGGCTTATGTAGAACCACTTCAGGAATAAGCTGACACATGCCCGCGATAAAATTCAGAGTCAAAAATTGAGTCAGATCAGCATTATGCTAAGTCAAATCACTGCCGCGAAATGAGAACGAGTAACAATGTGCTTGGAAGGAGATGACCTTTGGGAATCATGGTTTTAGTGCATCGCTACACACCACAAAGACATTTTAATATCACGAATTATCAAATTTAAATAAAATATAAGAGCCAGCAGAAATAAAAAATAATATCTTGGTTATACTGTACTGAGTTTCCCTTTGGGGATTGTGTCAAAAGTAAGATTCTATGTGGATTTAACTGCTGACCTACATGTTATCCTTTCAAAAAGCCAACTAATTACAAAATATATTTATTTACTCAGAAAAACTAAATTAAAATGTATTTAAAATGCTGTACAGCTTTTTTAATTGAGGAAAATGTTTATTTTTTTCTGTAGATCTTCATAAAACAAACAAGCAAAAGAACAACTAAAATATTTTATGTATCTGGCAAGAGATAAAGATAATTGCTTGGATAACTAAAGTATAATGGTAAAATTTACCTTAGAAATTATGATAATCAGTTCCGATTTAAACCAGCCCTTATAAAAATATAGTCCAAAAAGATGTTACATGTACACATACACAGACATGCACTTGATGCTTCAGGATTTATATTTTATCTCTTCCTCTTAAGGACTTGAAAATGAACATTACCATTAGTGTCTGTAAATGCCTGGGTTAAAGAAATGATTTAACTTTTATTAATTCAGAATATAATTGTACAATGAAAAAGTTTATCTCAATACCTATTTATATCTTGTATTGTTAACATTCCCATTTATACCTGTTAAGAAATATTACTTTAACCGTTTCAAGACTCTTCTGGAAAACCTCAGAGATAGACATCTTGTATGACTGACAGCTTACATCATAAACTTACACCCACTTCCCTCAACTTAAAATGACTTTGGGTACTATTCCAAGGCTAAAGAATAATAGCTATTTCTTATAACATCATATCATTCCATAGTTAGAACTTGAAGTCCAGACATGTAGTAATGAAAATGTTCACAGAAGTCACCTTGAAAACTTGGAATTATTTTACTTATAATGGAAAGTTTTATTGAAATAATGGTTGATTTACATAGAGTAGTAAGAACTAGTACGGAATAATCTTATATATGAGGTCTGTCCAGAAGTTATCCAGCCATGTAATACGAAACATAGAGACATTTATTGAAGAAGATACAAGAAACATTGTACATAGGATAATGATGCCTCAGCCCGTTCACAGAAGGCACCTTGGGACTTCACACAGTTCTCCCAATCACCATCAGCTGTCCTGTTGTATTTTTCTGAGTCTCATTGACAGTCTGAAATCTTTTCCCTTTCAAAGGGAAAAACTAAAAATGATTTTAGTCTTGGAAAAAGCCAGATTGTCACAGGGTACTAAATCTGGGTGTTATGGGGGTTGAGTCACCTGGATGATTTGATGTTTTGCAAAACAAACCTGCATGAGAAGTGATGGGTAAGCAGGCATGTTGTTGTGGTGAAGCTGCCAATCACCAGTTGCCCATAGCGGTGGCTTTCTGAACCATCCAGGAGGAATATTCAAGCTTAACATGAAGTTTGATGCAGATTCATTGCTCTGATTGCTCAGTCATTTTGAATGCAATGGTCACACAGTGCCCATGCTCACCCAATGGTGTCTACTGCCTCTACTGACTAGTACGGTGAAGCCATCATTGTTTACACATGTGCATACCAGTCCATTCTCCTTGGCTGTCAGGTTACATGGCTGTCACACAAACCATTCTCATTACATGGAGTTTTTCCAGACTGACCTCATACACTTTACTTACATACATTTTGTAAAACTACTGCATAATACCACAATAAGGATATTGCCATTGATATGATTCACCAATGTATTCTTAGTTACCCAGTTTTTCTTGTACTCATTTGTGTGTGCATTTAGTTCTATACACTTTTATTAAATGTGTAGATTCCTGTGTTTGCTACTGTGACCAAGAAACTGGTCAGCTGCATTGCCATGGGTATCAGTTCTTGTTCTCCCGCATTATCACATCCACCTCTCTCCAGCCTTCCATACATTCCCTGGACACTCATCCAAACTGGGGGGTTTGTGATTTTCAAGGAATTTGCTCCCAAGTTGTGGAATTTATGAGCATGCGTGTGTCTTTAGTATTCCCTTATGATTCTTCTAATGGCCACAGGACCTGCAGTCCTGTTCCCTGTATCATTTCTGAAACTGGTGATTTGTATATCAGTGTCTTCTCCATTTTTTAATGGGTTTTTTTTGTGGCCTTTCTAGAGCTTTATCGACTTTATTGAGTTTTTGAAGAAACAGCTTTTGTTTCATTGGTTTTGCTGGGGTTATCTTTTTTTTATTTTTTATTTCATTGATCTCTGCTCTTATCTTTGTCATTTCCCTTATTTTGCTTGCTTTGGTCTTACTTTACTCCTCTTTTTCTAGTTTCTTTAGATGTTAACTTAGCTTATTGATTTGAATATTTTCTTCATTTCAAGTGAAAGTGTTTTGTGCTGTAAATTTCCTTATTTCCTTCTCAGAACTGATTTAGCTACACCCCACATACTTGATATGTATGTTTCCAGTTTAATTTGAATTCCATGCATTTTTATTTCCTTTGAGACTTCTTCTTTACCCAAGGATTATTTAAAAACATGTTTAATTGCCACCTGTTCAGAAATAGTCTAGTCTCTTTATCTTAGTAGCTTTTACTCTGTTCCCATTATGGTCAGAGAACACACTCTGTATGATTTCAATTCTTTTAAATTTGTGGAAATTGGTTTTATGTCCCAAGATGTGGTTTATGTCAGGAAATTTTTCATGAGTACTTGGAAAAGAAAAAGTATATTCTGCTATTTTGGGTGAAAAATGTTATACGTATCAGTTGGATCCAATTGGTTGATTGTGTCTAGCAGTTCTTCAGCATTCTTGATGATTTTTTGTTCTTTCAGTTGCAAGGAATGGGGAATTGAAGTTTCCAACCACAACTGTGGATTTGTCTATTTTTCTTTTCACCACCCCTATCAGATTTTGCTGCATTTATTTTCAGGCTCTGTTATTAGATGTATAAACATTTAGGATCATTATATTTTCCTGGTGGGTTGATCCTTTTATCATGAGGTAATGTTTCTTTTTTTTTTCTCTAGCCATTTTCTCACTGTGTGTTTTACTTCATCAAATATGAGCAATACTCATTCTGCTATTGTGGATCATGTTTGCTTGGAGTATTTTCCTCATCCTTTACTTTCAACCTGTCTATGTCACTGAATTTGAAATAATTTTCTTTTAAGCAACATATAACTATATCTTTCCATTTTCTTGGTATTCACTCTCACAATTTCTGTCTTTTGATTGATGTTTTTACACTATTTCATTGAAGATAATTGTTAAAAGTCAGCACTCTAGTATACCATTTTATCATTTGTTTCCTGTTTTATTCCTTTGGTTCTTATTTCCCTTTCTTCTTGCCTTCCTGTGGTTTACTTTAATACTTTCAGTATTCTTTCTTGATATGTTTACATTATTTGAGTGTTTGAATGTATGCTTTGATTTTTTTGATTGTTACTCTGAGTATTCTTAATATATATGCATATATGTACATATATAAACATAACTATCCACTAATATCAACATTTTACTATCAGTAAAGTATGGAAATCACACATCCATTTGTGTGCTTTACTTTCCCCACTTTTAATATTCTTTTCTTGAGAACCTGGCAGCATTAAAATTTTTGAAAATTTTTGTATGAGCTATAAATTACATTATATTATGCATATATATGGTCTTAGTGCTTTTTCTATCAGTGGTCCAAGCTTTTAATAGCTACTAGGCATGCTAATTTTCAGAGACTTTCTTGTCTAAAAATAAACAATTTTCACATATTATTATCTCTATAGATAATTTGATAGATTAATTGGCTTTTTCAAATTAATACACAGGGTGGAGCCAAAGTAGGTTTACAGTTGTGAGTATGCAAAACACAGCTTATTCTTGTATAATTATTCATGGGTTATTGTATTATTTGCCAGAAGAACAACTGTGAACCTACTTTGGCTTCACCCTGCCTGTGCAGCACCTAAAACAGCACTGACACACAGAAGCAGCTCAGTCAGTGTTGCGTGTCGTCAGGTTTAGCTTCTCTTCACTCTCTGACCTTCTCTCCCGTATATAATGGATTGTGTAATGTATATAGTTATACAGTATATGTCTCCAATGATAACCGATGTTCTAGTCTCAGTTTCTCTGACTTCTTTATGCCATGTTTTCATAGCCTCTTTCTTTAACCTACGAGTATTTTCCCATTTGCCAAATTCTGATTCATCTTTCAAGATGGTGTCAGGTGTCGCACTTTCTGTATTATTGTAAGCAGTGCCTCCCATGGCAGTCTGTGCCAGGGGACTGAGTGAAGCAGAGATACAGAGGCCTGACTGTTTTGTTTGGTTGCGCAATAACTCCAATGGGCAATACTAGCTTTCCACTGGGTTGACCGAGTTTTTTTGGGTCTGTATAGAAATTTGATTTTCTTTTTACACATTTTGTTCTTTTAGAAGTGTTGGTCACTACTAAACATCTTGCACCCCAAACTCTGTCTCAGTGTTTATTTCCAGAGGACCCAAACTGTGACAAAGTGTGTCATGACTTTAGTCCAAAGATTTGTATTTGAGGCAGTAAAACAGTGAGAAGAAAACAATGAGAGAATTGGGAAATCAGACAAGCCAGAATTCCAGTTGTTCAGACGCCAGCAGCATAGTAGGAAGCAGGCAGACAAGCTGAGCCCACAAGCATGCAGGAATGAAACCAGGCTGTACATCTGGAACAGGATTTCTAGAATCTTCCACATAGTAACATTTTAATGAATTTGATATCTCTTGATGATAAGGGCAATGGTAAGTATAGAAAAATGTATTTGGATTTAGATTTAAAAAGAGCATTGAAACAAATTAGTATGCTTGGCTGTGGAGGGCTTAGCACGCTAAACAAAACAAAAACAGACAAAAACAGGTAAGCCACTGAAAATGGCTTTTTCACTTGACTGATGAGTCTGTCTGTGGTGGCCATGCCTGTCTTTAGCTGAGAATGGCTGGGGTCAGACAAGAATGGGCAGTGAGGAACAGTGCACGCTGCTGTCTTCTCGTCTGTCTGAAAGTAAAATTTTAAAGAAAATATAATAACCGTATCATTTACATATAAAAAAGAGATAGGATGCAATTTTAATATGTTGAGATAGTATTTGGATGAAGAGGAGCACAACGCATGACCAAAATAAATTCAAGAAAGGAAGGTGAGTGAGACTTTGACATTTGTTTGGCTGTGGATATAAAGGGAGAGGAAGAGTCATATCCTGGGATCGTGAAACAAAAATAAGAAAGTTAATAATTAGAGCTGGCATGGAATAGGGAAGTGATGCAAACTTTTTGAGAACATGTATATTTCAACTCATTTTCATGAATATAGCCCAGAGCCCTGAATGTAGTACACGTTCAACTAATAAGTATACATAAATGTGAACAACAGTGATGCATCCAATGGGAAATTTCTTGGTGGAGATTTAATGCATGTTACTAACATATTAGCAATGTAGGCTAGAAGTAAACAGAGGCAGTCATTTATAACATTACAGAGATAACCACTACTACTCTCTTTCTCCTCTTCCTTCTTTTATTTCTGTGAGAGAACTTGAATAGAGAAGACCAGAACAGGGCAAAACCTATTTAGTACTTGGTTGGTGGAGAAAGAAGAAGCAGTGCATGAAACATTAGTGAAACTACAGAGAGAGGGGAAAAGAAGCAATGATGTATCCAGTTTGAAAAGTTTCCTAACAAAACCTGCCTTCCAAAAATGTTAACGTTAGGGAGAAGAAAAATATAATCAAGACTGTTGTAGTTAAAAATAAAGATTCACCTTAAATGATCATATTAACCATGCACAGAATTGTCTTTGAAATTGAGGTGGAGGGGAAATCCTGTATCTTAAATAAGGTCTAATGTCAATATTTGTGGGTTCTGGAGAAAGATTATAAATGTGGCCCACATATCATGAGTCTAAATTGTTTAATTATAATTTAAGGTAAGCAGCTATTTGAAAATATGTATCATCTTTTTATGCTGACAAATATATGTCAATAATGTTCTCAAAATGCAGGTGCAAACTTCTATTTCCACACAGAAGTTGGTAGTGCAAAGAGAGCTGGCCCCATCCTCTGGTTCACAATTTCACCTCTCCTTTCTCCCTCTGTCAGTTCCTGCACTGGGGTGTCCAGGTACACGTGTCCATGTACACAGTCAGGTTCACACATCCAGGCTTCAGCCCTGGATAAACCCTGGAGAAACGACCAGCTCATAGCTACTCTTACAGTCACGTGGTCACCAGGTGTGTGATGCACCCTTGGGAGAATGAGCTGGGCAAGATGCCCTTTTGGTTAATGAAAGAAGGTGCGTGGCCATGTAGGCAGAACAACGCAAGGTCCTGGGTACCTGGGACAAGAAAAGGAGGCGTGTAGACTCTGAGTGGGCATGACTTCTTGGTCCCATGGTTTGCTACCTCTGTCGTGAGCAGGGTTAATGGAATAGGGCCAGAGTGAGGCTCTCTGCAAGTCTCCAAAAGGGACTTTCTTGTCTTAGTTTAGGTAGCCTGAGTCTGTGTGCCGATATTCAAGTAAGACGTATCAGAGTTTGTCTCTGCTTTCCTAAGGACAGAATTCAGTCGGTGAATAGAAAACTTTTTTCTTCCTAACTTCAAATACAATGAAAACATATAATTTTTAAATGTGTTGTGTCCAACTCCTTTGGTGGAATTCTGGGCCATTTTAGCCCCTGTTCCCAGTGGGAATAGTGTGAATCTACTGGGAAAGTTCTCTAAACCATCTGGAGCATTATGGTGACATTCACTTTCCTCTGATGTGCTCTCTGTGCGCCACTCAGCATTTTCTGTCCTCGAAGGACATCCACGAGTTATAAATTGGCTGTTTTCTTTATTCATTATCAAAGGCTGCCATTAAGACAACACAGAAAATAATGTTGCATTTCAGAGCAACAGCTGCATCGTCGACAGCGCTTTATTAAAAGTCTGTAAGTTGTGCACTACATTGAGTTTTCAGCTTCTCCGGGAATGACACCGATTTTTATTCGCTTCCCCAGATTTTTAATGAGCAGTTTTCCCCCGATGTCTGTGTCAGAGGGTGGAGCGGTACGGTTTTTGGTTTCCGGCTGTTTCAATTAAGGAGATGATCATTATTTTGCTTACTCTAACATCTCTAATAAATTTGATTAGGGGTGATTGTGACACAAAAAGTGGCTTGGTTGACATTGATTTTTTGTTTTAAGAAAAAGCATTGATAATTACTACTGACTGATAAACCTTATCTGTCTCAAGAAGGCCCACACCATAATTTATCTTCATTTTTTCTCCTGTATTTTCTATTTTCCTCCCATCATCCTGTGTATTCTGGATGGGTAGGAATAAATAATTTCCCACAGAACAAAAGGAAGAACAAAAGATTCAAATCAAAAGCAAAGCGCCTGGTGTTGCACCGCGACGCGAAGCTGCACAAATCATTATTCTAAATCTATCAACACTTCCATGCTGTTTCCTCACTAGGAGTAATTGGATGATTTATATTTCCTGCTGACTTTTAAACATGATTGTCAGCGCATAAAACAAATTAGTTTTAATAAGAACTTTCACATGAGCACACGGAAATGGAGTGGCAGGAACAGTAAATTGAGGCTTTCAGTAAGTGTATTGATGGAGCTGCACCAGGAGAATATTTATGTAATTAGGATGATTAAGCAATGATGAGCATTCCACTTTTTTACTTTTATCCTATTGCAGAATGCTTTGTGAACTTATTAATGAAAAGCATACTGTTTTAAAAGTAATGAGCCCCTTTTTGTTACCAGCGCTGAAAGGCTACGAGGATGAAAGGGAAAGCTAGTCCGACTGGCAAAGGGCACCGACTGTAGACCCCGCACACTCATCAGACATTTTTACTCAGTGAAACAAGTGCTGAGTGAGTTACGCTTCATTAAAATAGTTTAGTGTTATTTTTCATTTTACCCTGGAAAATATTTTTAGAAAGCAAAGCATAATATCATAAAGCGAAATATTGTTTTCCTTTGAAGAGGGTTTGATGAAATCATGCAGGTTCTCAGTGATGACAGGAATAACCTGATGAAGAGCATTTATGATATTATGTACGTGAGTAGGTAACATTATCACAGGACAGAGAGGTTATGGAGGCATGTGTAAAGCTTGGTCTATGAATGAGGGTGAGTGGTCACAGGGGGATCAGATCAGTGAGGCTGGTCACGATGCTGGGCATCAACATGAAGATCTGTTTAAAAACAGAATGGTGCTGGAGGGCTTCCTTCTCTGGGTAACATTAGGACATTAAATAGAAAAAGTACAGAGAAAAATAATCTTTCCTCAATACTGATAAAGCAAGATTGTCCTAATAAGATTAAATCATTTATGTATCCATATGGTAAGCTTTACTTTATGAAAACTTTTAGTTTGAAATCCATGAGTTAATATATTACTGAATTTTCTTCATCATTTGAAACCTCAAGCTATTAGGAGATAAACCAGCTGGTGATGGTTTCAGAAATTTGATGATTTTTCTGTAAGATAGTACTAGATACCCTATCTCCCAATATATGTATTACTAAATTATTTGCAAAAGTTACTTTTAAATATTTGCATTAAATGTGACAAATTATTTTGTAAATGTGTTATTTCTTTACTGTGACATTTGTAACTTTCATTGGAAACATTTAATTTGTCAGATCCCATGAGCAAAGGCTCACCAGTGAACTTTTAGATTTCTTCTCTTCTTAAATGGAGGCATATAGGGGAAAAATCTCTTGTTTATTAGAGGAAGATTTTTATTTCTAAAAATGAAATTCTAAAATTCATAGCATCCTCAACTCTCCATCTCTGAAGGCACAGGGGGTGTGGTGGGGCAGTAGCCTCGCTGCACCAGCTATCCCTGTGTACGGCTCTGCACAGAGTGGGTACACGAGGTTCTTGTACGCCCTGGGTGGGGGTGGAGGGTGCATAACCTGGAGTGGAGAGGGCCGCAGGGACTGCTGGGGACAGAGCAATTTTGGCTTCCCTGTCTGCAGCACCCTCAACCAGACAGACATTTTTTTTAACCACACTTTGATTGAAACTATATTTATTGAACAGTCTTTACCAAGAACTATGTCATTTAGAAAGAGAAGCAAGTAAGAAAGAAGACAGTAAGCTGAAAGAGAGTCAGATGGTCAAAAAGTAAGTGAACACTAACATGCAAAATTCTGCTTCATAGTTCAGTTTTGTGGTCAGAGGTTACCTCCCTATGTCTCTCTCTATAGGAGTACAGGGTGGGGCAAAAGTAGGTTTACAGTTGTAAGTACATGAAATAGTTTATTCTTGTATTATTACTTACTTTTATTGACTTTATTGGGCTGACATTGGTTAACAAAATTATATAGGTTTCAGGAGCACGATCCTGTAATGCATCATCTACATATTGTGTTGTATGTTATTATGTTACTTCCACAGAACAACTGTAAACCTACTTTCACCCCACCCTGTATGTGTGTGTATTTACGATGCGTGTGTGTGTGTGTGTGTGTGTTAAAATGCTGGATGCCTGTGAAGCACACTAACAAAACAGTTAACTGTACTTTTGGAGAAGGTATGAAGGGAATGGGTATTTCAAATTGTTACCAAAACATACCTTAGATATTACATTCAACTTTTTACCCAAATGTATACTCATATTTTATTTTTGTGACACACTGTTTTTAATAAATGCATGTGTCACATGAGCACAAAGGCCTGAATCACTGGCTAAGCCTCTAACATGGTGGCTTAACTAACTCCTGCCTTTGATTTGATGGCAGAGCTAAGAAAAAAGAAGCAGATACTGCCTTTCCTATTTTCACCGTTGTCCCATGATCTTCCCCACGTGTTCCTCCTTCAGGGTTGATTTTCCAGGTCTACACAGCCTGTGTGCACACTGCCTTCACAGTGATTCATTCTTGGGTGATGAAGGCTTCCTCCCATTTCTTCCTGGCCTCCAGAAGAAAATGTTAATACACTTCTGCAAACTTAGCAAATGTTTTATTCACATGCATATATCCTAATTACTTTGCTAAGTATTACTTCACACAGGTCAGAATCCATAAAAATGTGAGACTCAGAATATTGATGCATATACAAAACATTCATTAAATACAGCAAAGCTATTGCAAATGTTAGGGGAAATTGCACTATTTATTTTTTTGTATAAAGATTTAAGCAATGTATGCAACTTTTATTTCTTCATATATTTGTCTGCTCTTCATTTTCTAATGTGTTTATTATTTCTGTGGAGGAAAATGTACTAACTAGCAAGATTTTTATCAAGTGCTTACAATATTCTGTGTACCAGGAGAGAATTTAAACTAAATTAGTAGGTTCCTGTCTTTCACCGAATTAGGATCATATCACCAAATTAGAGAAATAAGACACGTGCATAAGGAAATTCAAAGATGAAATAAAAGCTATTGTGAAATCTCAGGGACAAAGATGCATTCTGGAGTACTAAAGAACCCCTTGCTTACACTGAGCCTAAAATTTATCAGGTATCAAACATTCTTAACTTCAGAGTTGCTTAGAGTTGGAAATAAATAGTTGTATATACATATATGTATATATAGCACTTTTAAATGCAAATATGAATATTGAAGCTAGCCATATATCTGCACACCTTATACATCCAAACATACACACAATGTATAAAATGTACATTTATGTACATGGAATGGCTCCAGCATCCCATGGCACAAGATACAAACTTCCTTCCATTTTGTGTGCTCAGTGTCTAAGGCCACATCATTTATCGGTGAGTCTAGTAGCTCCATCCAGTACAAGCATGTTTTTGGTCACAACTCTCAAAAGTAAATTTGGTTAACAAAAGAAAAGGAAGATGTTGATATCCTTGTCAAAATAAGCCCAACCAAACAAACACACTCACAAGTAAGAACAAAAATAAAATTTAATAATGGAGATGAACATTAAGAGATGCTGAAAAGAATAATTCTTTTAAGGCAAGATTTAGGTTTTTTTTTTAAAAAATAATAAACCAGAAAACAGTCAAATTTCACAAAGGCCAAGACATTAGAAAGGAAGAAGATCTTCATGTACATTCTATAATATTAAGAAACAATAATTAGTTAAGTATTTTAAGAAAATCCCCAGCTGGCTCAAAATTTTCTCATCAAATCAGAAATGTTAGTGAAATTTGAAAAGGCTTAAGGTGTAATAGGGTCACTTTTTATGCCATTTGGCAGAAATAAGAGCTGAAACTGAATTCACCGTTTGTGTATTTGGAGCTCAAGCAAATACACGAACACCTTCAAATATGTCTTCATGAATGTCAAATGTATGTTGTGTAAACCTGCAGAGAAGCTATGACAGGTAAGAGTGAGACATCAGAGCAGTATAGCCAAAGAGTAGAGGGTCTTAAATATCGAGAAGATTATGGGAGTAATCTAGAATTATGCCAGAGCTTAAAAGTTTATAGTTTAGGTTGAAGTATACTGAAAACTTTACCTAATAGTTAAGGTATTAAATTGTATTGACCAGTCTTAAATGTCAATTCATAATCTGGCTTTCTAATGCTCACTTGGACAACCATAAGCATACTTTTCATGGTGCCAGACAATTGTGACACAAATCACATTATACGTAAGCCAGTTTGTGAATGTCAGGCTTCCTGCAGGTGCATGCAGCGTGCTCAGTGGCAGGAGGAGCAAGACAGGTGCATGATTTGAAACACGAGGACCAGTAATGTCAGCTGGAATCAGGGGGCAGCTGCTGGCATGGAACAGGACTGTGACCTTGCCCTGTTTCCCCTTAGGCCTCCTTGGGGAATTAGAATTAGTATTATCACTAATTTGAATTCTTATGGCCCAAAAACCTTTAATGTTAATAAAGCAAGAAAAACCTTCTGATTATTGAAATGTTTAAAGACTTGGGCTTAAGTTCAAAGCATCTGAATGATGAAGGTTTAGTAGATTTGCCACCCCTCTCCTTTTTGAAAGAAGAAGTACGGTTTTGGTGCTGACACTCTTGATTGGAAGGCTGCCCTGAGAGGGGTCCTCCGGGGTATAAAATGGTGAGTTCCTGAGTGGGGACAGAGAGCGGAGGACCAACTATGTAGTAGGAGAATTAGAGCAAGTAAGATCTTGTATTGTGTAATAATCACCATTTTAAAATAACTAAACACCATTAATAATGCCTTTTTGTTATTTTTAATTTTTTTAAATTATTCACTTATCATTAGAAAGAAGGGAAGGGAGAGAAAAAGAGTGGGAAAGAAACATCAATGTGTGGTTGCCTCTCATGTAACTCCCCCTGAAACCTGGCCCACAACCCAGGTATGTGCCCTGACTGAGAATTGAACTGTGATTTTTGGTTCACAGGCCATCACTCAGTCCATGGAGCCACACGAGCCAGGGTAATAATGGCTTTTTTAGAGGCCATCTATGCTGGATGCTCCATAGGGGCTTTACATATATTTTATTGTGGGGGGGCTCCACCCGCAGGGCCCACCCAGCCACCATGGATGAGAATAAGTCTACCAAGATATGATCTGCTTGGGGAGGAAAGGTGGCCGATCCCTCAAACGAGAAGGTCCAGGTGCCTGTTCCTCAGTGGGCTTTAACTGGGTTCATTTGCACAGGAATACAGATAAAGCTCATTAATCATTGCCAGGAAGTTAGGATCAAACAATAGATAACAAAGAATTCTGAGAGCCTATTTGAGTCAGGGTCAGATAGCTGAAGAGCTATAAAACTTTGAAGAACAAACTTACTTCTTGCTTGGACCCTTATCATTTCATTGAGAGCATTCTAAACAAAGCAGGTTTCACTGGATTTTACATGTTCTTTCTTAGGCCTGATTGCCTGGGGAACCCGCCCTTTCCAGCACAGGGCTGCACCATCCTGTCATTGTTTCAGGCTTAGGTGGAGCAAGGGAACTAAGGCAACCAAGAGATAAGGAGATTTTCTCGCAGACAGAATGAGGACTCAGGCTATGTCAAAGCCGAGGGGAGAAGGTCCATCACCCCCTTTTGCTGTAGCCCCCAAAGTTCTTCCTTGGGGGCCTCCTATGTAATCGTGCCTGTCTTAGGTCGTTCCCTCCTTGGGGAATCTTACCCATCATTGGCTAACTGACCAAGCATTGGAGGCCAGTTATGGATGAAGTAAAAGGGGAAGAAGTGGTGCTCCTGCCAGGGAGATAAGCTTTTGTCTCCTTGGTGGCTTACGGTTCTAGGTCGCTCCCTCAGCCTTAGCCTTGGCGGAGGTTACAGCTTCTGAAACCAGGCAGAGTGGTTCCCAACATTTTATTTTTATAATATAGATGACCAGATATGACAATTTTGTCTGCTCTAATGAGGATGCAACTATTGCTCTAACTGAATGCATGGATAAGTAATTAAGTAATTAAAGACGTCCTGTGAAAATTAAACCAATGAAGTTCATATATAATAAGTGAGAATATCATCTATAGTAAAAGAATAAGAATTTACCCTCAGTCCTTCATATCAATGTAAACATCACTTCTTCTGAGAGAACTTTCCTGATGTCCCAGTAGTGCCAGGGATGTTTCTGGTCATCTATTCAGTGTAATTGATTTTAATAATGTATTTAATTTCTATTTTATCTTTTATACTTTGAAGTTTATGAAGACAAAGACTGCTTCTATCCTGCCTAGAGATAACATTATATTCCTAGGGACTAAAGTAGTTTTCATACAGTCAATTCTCAACAAATCTTGAAGAAACCGGTGCTGAAAGATCACTAGCTGTAGAACCGGATGGCTACAGAACAGAAGAGCTGCAGAATTCCAGAATTCCAACCAAGTTCACTCAGGAACAGTCTATGTGTGGGAAGAAGAGATGGCATGGTTAGACCAGGAGTTAGAGGCATCCTGCTAGAAGAAAGATTGTGTGAACAGAATGCGGCAGCCAGGCGAGGTGGAACAGAAGAGGATGACTCCAATGCCAAGGCAGCCGTGCTAAGCTGACTGTGCTGTTTGCTGGGTCGGCAGGCCTGTCCACGGGCCAGCCAGACCTGCTGGGGGAGAAGGCTGCAGCAGGCGAATAGAACACTCTGACACTTGAATCATAAAAATAACTCCTGTGGTTACGATTGAGTGCATCAATAAACCACCTGATAAATTGAATCTCCACATTCTTTTGTGGAGAGAAAAAATATGCTGAACAGGCTGAGCAAATGTCCCATCCGTTTGACATTTTGATTCTTCTTCAAACTTCATAAATTGAAATTTGTGATTTTTTTCAGTTTTATGAGTTTTGTTAATATGACATACCCCTGAAAGATACATGCCAACAAAACCAGGGCTGGTTTCCAAACTTGCAGGGCTGAGACTTCTAGTCTAGTTTGTGGAGAATTACGTAAGTGTGTAGTACCAGTGAGTCTCACTGTTCTCACCTGCAATACCAGACCCCATTCCTTAACCTCATCTGTGACCACTGTGACAGTAGATGAGAAACCATAAACCCCCTCTCTCACAGGCAGCTGCTGATTGTGACTGAAGTGGGACTTCATGTTATAATGGGATTAGAGTCCATCTCTAGTCTTAATTGCATCAAAGTATCAAGATGCAAAAGTCATCAGATATGTGGTAGAAGCTGAAACTACTAATCAGAAAGGGAACAGATTTGATGAAAAAATTCAATAAGATAGAAATGTTTTTTTTTTTTTTTTTTTTTTTTTGTCCATTGTAGGAATCTGAAGTTTGTAGTAGAAGGCTTTAAATATTTTTAAAATATTTTACTGACTTATTTTTTGAGTCAGACAGATTCAGATACCAGACTTCGGTGCAAATAAAACTAGAAGTAGTTTTGGATTATTAAATTTTGTAAACTCCACTTTTTAATAGAAAGGCTGATGCATTCCATTATAATACTGTCAGAATTCTGTGGATAGATAGGGCTAATATCTTGAGTACAATTTTTTTTCTGTTGATTTTCATACTGTGTCCATTGCTTTTGCCCTTATGGCAATAACTAATTTCTTGAAATATGTTCTATAAAAATGATGCCAGCTGCTGACTTTATCATCATTTCTGTTCTTCTACAAATTGCACAAGGTGAGTTATCATTTCCTCTGGCACGAAAGACTTAACCTTGTATATTATATGGGCTGCTTTCATTAGTTGAAGTCTCATCCCTGTGTTATTTGTGGAATACTGAGGATTCGTGTCATTTTTCATTGTGAAAACCTTTCGAAAGTGTATCTTAGATACGGCTTGCTATTTACTTGGTATTGCTGACTTTTAGCTATTTAGGCAGGGCTTATTGACCTAGTGCCTGTGTGTTCTGCAAAGCTTGGCAGCAGGTGAAAAAGCAAATGAAAAAGAGGTATATTTTAGATGGTGACACCTTGTTCCAAATTCTACTGGTTTACAGGCCAATAATCAATCAATGATAGAACTGATGGTTAGGTGAGCCAATTCAGTATTCTGAAGGTTGAAATGATTAGTTTGTTTCCCAATGAGTCTTGCTAAACAGATATTTGGACAGCTAAGATTCAGAATTACAGAACTCACCCTGACCAGTGTGGGTCACTTGGTTGGGCATCATCCTACAAAGCGAAAGGTCACAGGTTCAATTCCCAACCAGGGCATGTGCCTGGGTTGCAGGTTCAGTCTCCAGTTGGGGCATATATGAGAGGAAATTGAGTAATGTTTCTGTCTCATATCAATGTTTATTTTCCTTTCTTTCTCTCTCCCTTCCCCTCTCTTAAAAAATAAATACAATGTTAAAGAAAAAAGAATTACAGAGTTCATGAACACTCAGGCCTTTTTGGCTGAGCTTGGCATAAGATTGCTGAGGCACAGTTAAGAACACCGAACTGGCGATCATGAAAGCTCATGTGAAGTCTGCTTCTCTTGCTGTGTGAGCGTTTCCCAGGATGCTGAGGATGCATCACGCTGTTAGTGGGTCATTCCCGATTCCCACAGCAGGCCTCCCCTTGTCTTTTATCAGGTAAAGTACTTATCCTCATTTCATTAGTTTTTTTTTCTCTGAGGTTTTATCTTGTTCTTTTGTTTGGAACATATTCCTTCACTCCTTCATTTTGCCTGACTGTCTGTGGTGGTTTCCATGCATTAGATGCAGCAGGACCTCTCTTAGTCCCGAATAGGAGATGAGCCTTTTTGGGCAGCCTCACCCAGCTCTTGGATGCCTCTCAAACCCTTGTGATTGTCCAGGTAGTCTCTTTTCTTTTTAGTAGTTCCTAGTAGTGAAGGGTGTGTCAAATCTGTCAACGTCCCAAAGGGGAGGATCTCAATGAGCACCTAGATTCAGGCTGATGGGAAGCCAGTCCTTCCGGAAGCAGCTTTAAAGAGTGCAAATAAATACCGTTGTGTGAACACAAGTGTAATCCCCATTCACCTCCAGAGCCAGGCAATCTGGAGGTGTCCCCTAGCAGCTGCCGTAAAAACCAGGGTGTCAGACAAGGTTACAACTCCTTTCTGGAAGATACCGGTGGGTTGGAGCCAAGAACAGAGAACACAAAGATTCCATCGACTGGCCCCCTTTCCCTGATAACACCTCCACTGGCTGTTTGAGGTTTGCTAAAGCAGAAGCCTGCCTCTTAGGCCAAAGCTCCTGGACACTCAATTACATTTCTTTTTTCAGAAAAACTGGAGGTGTGCTACAGCACCCTAGGAGTGGTAGTCTGCCAAGAACAGTCTCTTCAATTGTCACAGCCCCATCAGATCAAGGAATGCGCACCCCTCTTTCTTCCAGAGCCAGCCAGTCAAGGGGCATCCCCCCGGGCTGCAGCCACAAAACCCAGGTCACCAGATGTAAAAACAGGGTACCAGGCATGTGTAAGCGCCCCTCTGGGAGATAGTGACATGCTGGATGAAGGCAGACAGGGAGTGCAGGATGGCACCTGCCTCCCCAAAGAAAACAAAGAAAAAAGGAAGAAAGAGAAGAAGAAGAAAAAAATAAAGATGACACCCATTGGCTTTAGCAAGGCGGGTCAAGAACACTGTCACCTGCCAGCTGGAGTGTGAGCATTTCAATCAGCCAAAGGGGGAGAAAGTCTGGAGTAAAAAAAATGACACCCGGAAAAAGACTAGAGTAAAGAAACATAAAATAAAATAAGTACAAATTTAAAAGTAGAGGCAGAAAGGAAGGAAGGAAGGGAAATGGTGCCTTCAGGCTTTAGCTAGGCAGATGGAGCAAACATGGCGCCCAGTGGCCTGTTTACTTGAAGAGGCCCCCAGCAGGCCCCTGCCCCTCCATCTGATGCTTTAAAATCAGCAAATGAGTCTCTTTCCCACAAAGTCTGGCCACTTTTCAAAGGGCACTTTTGAGTTGGGCCCTGGGGCGAGTGAGCGGGGGAGAGAGTCATGAAGAGCCATCGCTCAGTTTGTCAGAGAGCCACGGGGTCTGGTGGGCTGAGAGCCCTGTTGGTGTTCAAAGCTCACCTCTCAGGTACAGGTCTTAAAAGATGGGGCCCTCTGTGTGGAGGATAAACCCTTTACTCCTCAGAGAGAAGCTCCACAAATTACGGATCAGAGTTCCAGGGGTCGGGGAGAGGAAGGGTGGTGGAGTGGTGTTGGGTTTTATGGCAAGATTGTCTTGGCCTTTCTTACTGGCTTTGATATGTTTTTCTCCCCTTGGCCTGATGGGAAGGAGCTGCTCTGCTAGTTTTTAGGGGTTTTTTTCTCAGAGGAAATTGTTTCATGCGTTGTTATAGATTTGGGTGTCTGTAGGAGGGGTGAGTTCAAGATCTATGGGCCCCCCTGGAACTGGAGCAATCCTTTTCCCTTGTAATAGCTGTGCCTTTGCAGTATCTGTTATTTGTTGCTCATTACCTGAATTCCCCTCAAATGAGACTTGTTTTCAGGTAGGATGTTTATGTTATAACAATCAAAGCCAAATTATTTCGTCTCCTTACATCATGTGTAAAATAAGGGAAGTAATTTATACAATAAGTAAGTGATAACATAGAGTCGTTGAGAGGATTAAACAAGTTAACGCACATAAAGAATTGAGAACAGTCTGCATTATGTGGTAAACTATCAGCAACCATTGGCTAGAACCAGAGAAACAATAATGATGATGGAGAAGGTAAGGGTGGTGAAATGACAGGTATTTTATATAACCTTTAAGTATTTGTGTCTCTGCTGGTTTTTAAAACTCTAAAACATGACCATACTCTTTCTACATTAAAATACAATTTGTAAATCCTCATTAATCAAGGAGAAAATATGAAGTCTCCAAGGAACCACAAGTAGATGAGTCTTAGGCTGAAAGGCAGAGTGGGAAAATGCACCCAGTTCACCCTACCATCTGGAGACTCAATCTAATAACAGGCTTAGAAACATTTTTCTAAAGAGATGATTAGGAGAAAGTTCCTGTAGAGTGATTAAAATAAGCATAGCTAGTTCGTGGAAGATTTTATTAATTTAGCAATGATTTATTGGAAACAAAGTCCTTTTTATAGTTTATTTTTATTTTTATAATGTAAAAAATTATTTTATTTTATTCTCATTTTTAAACATTTACCAACTTCATTTTCTTTTCTTTTAACTTTTTTTTTTAATTGTTGTTCAAGTACAGTTGTCTCCATCCCCCCCCCACTACTCCCCCCAACCCCAGCCAGGAACATGTACAAAGGACACATGGACAAAACCAAAGGGGGGTAGAATCGAGGGTGGGAAGTGGGGATGGCTGGGGTGGGAACAAAGTCCCTGAATTCATGGAAGGTATATTCCAGTAGGAAAAAAATGACAAGTTACTAAAAATGTACATACATATTTCTCATAGAGATAAGTGGTACTGAAAAAAATAAAAACAAAATAAAAAAGATAGGCTGCATGGGGTTTGCATCTTATGGTGGGTCCTACAGAATCACTGAAAAGAGAATAAATTACCCTGGCTGGTGTAGCTCAGTGGATTGTGCGCGGGCTGTGAACCAAAGTGTCACAGGTTCGATTCCCAGTCAGGGTACATGCCTGGGTTGCAGGCCATGACCCTCAGCAACTGCACATTGATGTTTCTCTCTCTCTCTCTCTCCCTCCCTTCCCTCTCTAAAAATAAATAAATAAAATCTTAAAAAAGAAGAAAAGAGAATAAATGACCAGGTGATTGGTGGAAGTGGGAAGGGAGTCAGCATTGTTGAGAAGAACATTCCAGGTGGAGGCCACAGCAGGTGCAAATGCTCTGAGTCATTTAGGATGTGCTGAAGCTCATCATCATCATAATGATCATCAATAGCAACATCAACATCAACATCATCATCAACCATTATGGGTCCAGCTGAATGAACAAGGCTGGAAGCAATAGGAGGTAATGTCAAGTGGGTAGCTAAAGACACATGTGTGTAGGGCCTTTCATAAATGAAGTGAAAACCAGTTGACAGATTTTGACCAAAGGAATGAAATAATCTGATTTCCATCTGTAAAGGAGCACTCTGGTACTCTGTTAAGAATCCACTGTTAGGAAGGAAATCCCTTTTGAAATATAATATGCAAACCTAAGCAGAAGATTGTTTGGACCTCAGTAACAGTGGAAGTTTTGGGAAGGTACTAGATTCTGAACTTATTTTCATGTCAGAGGTAGAAGGATTTGTTTATGAGTTGGATATATTATAGAAGAGAGAAATGAGTGTCACGTGCTTTTGGTGGAGAAATGTAAAGGTTGCAACCTCTTTGGGGGAAACTGGAGGAAGAGCCATTTGGTAATGCTGAAGGTAATGAATGAGTAAAAGATATACTGAGAAATATGTACAGAGAAAAAATAAGATATAATATTAAGAGAGAGAATTTTTAGAGTAATCTTGTTATTCTTAAATATTTTGTAGCCAGAAGTTATTATGTTATCATTTAAATAATTGAAAACTAACCTTTATAACAGAATTCCTACATATAATAAACGTAAGTCTCTATACAAGTCACCTTCCCTTTCCCCCATGAGGTTTATAACATTTTTGTGCACCTGAAAACAGAGATTCGTTCTTTGGGATAGTAATGGGATTCGCTAATCTGGTCCTCTACATGAATGAAGATGCTGTAGGAATTGTCACTATGCCTTATGTGCATCATTACATTTCCATTTCAAAATGTTTCCTTCAACCATATCCAAAAGGCCTATGGGCTTATTTTTTTGTCTTTCAAAGGCATTTTTTTTCCCTTTCAACTATGATTTATGTTGAATAGCTTCACACCTGATTCCCTCACCTCTCCAGGCACGTCTCCTGTGTGCATGGCAGGCTCCCCACAGTAGAAACAAGGGTCTCCAACAGAGGGTAGCCAGAGCAGGGCATGTCTGAATTCTTCACAGGTCAGAATTTTATAACAAACCCTTGAGGCCACATGTTCCTAATATGTTAAATAAATTAGAAAAATAATATATTCTTAATTTGTGCATTCATCCATATTAAAACCAGCAATAAATGTGTTTTTATGTATACATATTATAAGGTAAATCTTTAAAAGTTTTGGTTGAACTCGCTCCCTATATAGTAACTTATTTGTGGCTTTCAGATAACTTTAAGACATTCAAACACATTCTTTCCTTAAATATACCAAAAGGACTAAAATTCATCCTTTAATTTTCTTTTCTGAAATGAGTCAGAAATACTTTCATTGGGTTAACCCTATTGATATGTGTTAGCATATATACATATTTTTTATCAGTATAGCTCTGTATCAGTTTAATCATGTTATCTGTACAGTTAATTGTGTTACTTTTATCGTAGTGTAAATTTTTTCAAAATCAGAATATAAGATGAGTGGTAAAGAGGAAGAACACTGGACTAGTTGAGTGGGAGAAAATGTATTATCCACAGTGCTTCCTACTCCAGACAGGCATCTGGAAGTCCGAGCCTGCGCGATGTGTGTGCTGCATAGAGGATAGAAAACAGGAGGAGGTAAATACAGTTGGGAACAAGCGAAACATCAAGATTACATAAAAGTTGAAATAACACAGAAGTTCTGACTGCCATTCAATACTATATTTTGATTTAACAGGCCAAACACTTTAAAACCCATTTATAAATTTGTATTTGCTCACTTTCATGCTCAATCTAACTAAATTTTTGTTTTCTCATTTAATGTCATCAGCTCTTGCTTGAATTGGCCATCAAAGAACATTTCAGAGCCAAGGTCATTAAAGTAATTCTAAACAAGAAGTAATTTCCCATGAAGTCTCAAAGGTGTTGCATTTCAAACCAATACATATATTATGGTATTTAGAACTCTCTGATTTTCATTTATGAATATCCCAGTCAGCATATGATCACAGCTGGAATAATGAGCTTGCGTAATGAAATGAGATGCCGGAGCAATGGTTCTTCTTATAATGAAGGCCATTAGTTTAATTGCCACAGATGGATGATAATCAGATCTCTCGGCCCTGGTACTTGGAGTTGTCTTTGAAACCCTCAATATGGATACAACACTCCCTTGTATTCTTTGAATGGTCACCAGAGTTGAGCAAAAAAATATCCTCATGCTAAAAAATGATAAATTTACACTTTTCTGAGGGGTATTCTGGGAAATCTGGGTCTTAAAGTGATCCCTCAGACATTTAGAGTGTTAAGTTCAGTATGCTGGATATGGTGGGTAGAGATGTTTATACTGATTCCTCACCTATAAAATGGATATTATTATGGTCATCATCTCCATCATGGTCATCATCATCCTTATCATCACCATCACATCACTATCATCATTACCACCCCTATCTAACAGTGTTGGATTTATTGAGAGAATTGATGTAAAGCATTTAGCATATCTCTTGGTAGGTAATAACCACATGAAAGTATTCTCAATGGATTCTTAAACTAAAGCTGTACACTCTTGCTAAACCTCAGACTTCCCATTTGTAAAATGGGGATTACAATGCCTGTTTGTAGGTTTGCAACAGCATGAAATTTAAATGATGTCTGTATAGTACTTAGAATATTACTTAACATATAGTACAAGGTATAAAACTGAGTTCAGTTTTAACAACTGAAAAACACTCTCCCAAAACAGGTGGTCCAGGCTATGCAGAATCAGCTCCTAAGGAGCATTGTTCTCTGAAACTAACTGAAAGTCAGTAAATGCCTGTTCTTATTTCCCCATTTCCTGCCTTTCAGGGAATCCTGCCCCAGCAGCCCATTACAGACAAAGTATATATTTATACTTGTACATTATAAATATTTACATAATTATGTACAATATATGTACACACATACATTTATGTATATTTATAAGAAACATCTCTTCAAAACAGTAAATCTTAGATTTTTTAATATCCAATGAATGAAAGAATAGTTATTTTAAATATGATGCATTTCTATATATTATCAACTTTTAGTTCACAATTCTAATCTTCTTAGTGCTTTCCTGTGTTAGTTCTGAACTTTAAGCAAATTGATTTTTCATTTCTAAGAGACAAAGAGCAAGGACTTTGGAGTCAGACTAACCATGTTTGTAATGCTAGCACTGCTATGCAAAGGTGTAAAATTTGGATGGGTTATGTGACTTTTGTTTCTCATTTATAAAATGTGCATAAAAGTGCCAATACTATAAGGTTCTATAAGGATTATTTATAATATATACAAAATGTCTACTATATACTGATTAGATTATAGCTCTCATAACTCTATTATGATTTCATGTTAAAATGTACCCTGTTCTGTTTATTATTATTTTTCCCAATAATTAAAATCCATTAGGAACAATTATTGAGACACTTTCTGCATAGAATGTTTTCAAGGTAGGTTTGCCATGTTATTTCAACTTCATTCAGGTACCTTTGTCTTATATTCTCCTTCCAGATCAGGAAGATGTAAAAAATAAAAGATGCACAGGCTGGAAATTTGACCTTGACATTAGAAACTTAAAGGAGGGTTCCTTAAAATTTTTTATCTCCTAATATGGATACAGAAAATAATTTACTTTCCTTTGAAAAACATAGGGTCTAGGCCTCAGTATCTATAATCTAGAATGTTTTATAATCTCAGAACATTGCTATGCTTTAGAACATTCATCGAATGTTCTAGAATCTCAGTATCTAGAATGTTCTGAATTCCAGATCCAATAATGAATTTTTACTTCTCAAAAAAATCTTAACTGCCCTTCCCTTCATGCATTCCTTTCCACTATTTCACTCTGTCCTTGGAATATATATATATATATATATATATATATATATATATATATATATTCTCTCTCCAACAACCCCATTCCCATCTAGATAAGACCTCTTTTTTATTCAGGCCAAGTTTATCTCGGAAAAAACATTTATTCACTTACTTAATTGGAAACATTCCTTTTATTTTATCTTAACTATTTTATCTCGATGTGATTAATGTGTTCATACGTCCATAACACTTCACATCTCCTCTTCATAACACCAGCACAGAAAGCACCACAGATGCTCCAGTCATTGTATGAATATGCGACGAGTCAGCAGAAGCAGGGATGGAGAGGGATGGGCTGGGGATGCCAGCAATAGAGCAGGTGTCATGTGATTCTTTCATTGACTCTCTCATTTATCTTTGTGATACAGTCCCATTATTTTTCTCCTCTCCAAAAATGAAACCAGACAAGAGAAGCTTAAAATAATGTTCTAGTAAAAATTACTTCAACTAAAATATAAATGAGTGAATATAAAATAAAATTTATTTATATTGCCCATATAAATTTAGTTTCAATGCAAAAGGTCAATTTCTCAATCTGCTTGAAAATTTGATTATTATTTTTATCAAAAAACGTTAAGAAAAGGATACCTGCAAAGGCCAATTTAATTACTTTTAACCGTTGTTATATTTACAGCTCTGCCGTCTACTCTATAGTTTGGGGCAAGTTAATTAATCTCTCTATGACCAAAACTTTGCCTACAAAATAGAGCTCGAATAGAACTTACCTCAGAGTTTTTAAGAGGTTAAAATGATTCAATATATGTAAAGTGCTCTGAATATTATAATTGTTGTTAGATTTTTTTAAGACAACTTGAACAGTATGTGACACTCTACCTCTTCCATTCCTTAGATGAGACAATTTACCATTGAGGAATCCATGTCATTTTAGGTATCTATTTAGTAGAAATACATATTAAATGAGTTAGCATTTGCTTTTTGGTAATTGGCCATTGTGCTTTCAACATTATATATACATGATTTGTTTTAAAACATAGGAAAACTTAAAACTCTGCCTGTTTTAAGTTTTGCCTGTTTTGTATGATAGATAAAATCATAGGAAATTGCCTGGTTGGTTTTACTGGCTAGTTCAGAAAATACTACACATGATTCCTTACAGTGGGAATAAGTGAGTCCCTTAATGAGCTTTCACGACAGTTTGGTTGACCAAACAACCTAATGGATGGCAGGCCTCCCCCTGCGGTGTCTGAAAGTCACGCCGTATTGTGGAAGATTCGGAAGCAACAGCTGTACGGGTCAGCAGGACATGCACGAAATGTTAATTCAAGAAAGTCTAATGAAAGTTTAATGTAAGGTCTATTACTGAAATGGAGATAGGATGAGAGGATCCAGCAAGGATGTGAGGCGTTCTGGCACCAACACACACACGGCGCCTTTCTGACCTGTCCGCCCAGCAGAGCTGTGTGACCTAGGACAATGAGTGGGACATAGCACCTGGTTTGAGCTGCAGCTGTGGGAATTTGAAAGTAAAATTCAGCCTGGTAACAAAAAGGGGAAAGATCCAATTTTCTCTGTCTCTTTTCCTCCATCTCCTTCTCCCTTTCCAGCCTCATCTCCCCCTCCAGGCCTCCCTCCATCTCTCCCTTTCCCTCTCCCTTTCTCCCAGCTCTTCCTCTTGCCCTCTGTCTCCAGCTCATCAACTGTCTGCTGCTGCCTCCGTTGGACAAACCAACAGTAAGGATGGAGGAGCTGGGATTTGGGGGATGGTGCAGCTTACGGGAGTCAACCTTGTGCAGCCCAGAGCAAGGTGCAGGAGGAAGCCTGGGGAATGGCAGTTAGTCAGCCCACAACCTTCCAAACACTTTTTTAGCTTGAAGGTATCTTTGTCTTACCTTGACCTCAGTTACTTTTCTGCTTGCAGTGAAATTCGTATCATCAATCAAAGAGAATAGAAAAAATACATATATTTACATGTATTTGCCCCTTCGCTTGTACGGTTCACTTTTCATGACTAAAAATAACATGGGAGTAATTTTGTTACCTGGTTAAGGTAAAACTGCCTGCAAATAAAGTTCAATATTTTCTTGGTTACGTGAAGATTTTAAACATACTCGCTATATTACCCTGTAGGCTACTAGCTTAGAGTATTATGTTTCCCTTATGTGGATAAGCATTTACTTCCCTGGTCTTTCGGTATTAGCATGGTAGTATTTATTATAGGAGCTTAGGCTATCATTATGTACAACATTGCTCTTTATTGGCCAGGCCTGCAAACATTTTCATTATTGATTGAGACTCAGGAAGGACTGTCAATGTTTCAGTCCAGAACAGATTAGGAGGCAGGCGGCAAATACCTACACATTTTCATGGTTATCTTGCACAATTCTAATGGTACTATAAAATCATCACATTCACATAGTTTTTCTATGGGCTTCCATTGCAAAGCCAATTTTAGATCATAAACACATGGAATAAATGAAGGGTATACTGTTAGCCAAATAAGTGAATGATTTCTTTATCATGTGTATATTTTTGAATATGGACATATGTGTATATACATATGTATATATTCAATGCTGATTTGTTTTTCTAAGAAATGAGATCATGGCCTGAGCTTGTCATATGATTGTGGTAATGCCAAGGAGTAGCCATTTAGGTCTGTAGTTCTGTGGAGAGCAGGACCAATAAAATGGCATTGGTCTGGTCAAGACAGCATAAAGTGCATGAGATGAAATGAAGTCACTCATGCCAACCAAAAAGGCCACCAGTCAGCCATGATGCTTTGACTCAAGAGGGAAACTAAGTCCCACTACACACACCTGGGAAGGAGGCACACCTAAGATATCTGCACAGGTGACCAGAACAGCCGTGACTGCAGAGCGGGACCACCCACAGATAGGCTCTTGGGGAAATTCCCCACTTGCCAGCAGGGCTGCCAAAACACTTACCGACAGACCCAGAAATGTGGAATGCACCACTCTCCCAGGTATAACTGAGGCAGGCTCCAGACCACTGCTGAGACAGCCGAGCTCCACACACCAGAGTGCTGCTCCATGCCATGCTGATCTCCGTTGGCATCTGCTGCTGGAGGCCCTGCCCTGCTGGACTGAGGACTTCAATTGCCCTGCTGCCCATTTGGCTCCAGAAGTCCTTCCTTGCAAGAAGCTGACAACTCCCAATGCCCACCGTGCTATTTCCTGAGCCTGCAGACTAAGACTCTGGGACTTGGGCTCATTATTGTCAATGATTGCTGGGTGTGTGTGTTATAGTTCTCTTAGGTTGTTAGAGTGTGCATAGGATATTGATGTATGTTGACGTTCTATTTTGAGTGAATCTGCATTCAATAAAAGCTGAGTGAAATGCATAGTTACCTGGTGGGACTCTTGTCTATTCTTCGGTGCCAGGCTGCTCTGCAGGCAGCTAGCCAAGCGGTTGCAGGGCTGACTTCTAGGAAAGACTATGTCTTGAATATACACTTGTGCAAGTTCTTCAAGTTTCCTAAAAATCGGGGGAGGCCCTAAAAATTATTGAAGGTCCCCAAAGTGTTTTGTTCATGTAAATTAAATCTGCCAATATGTTTGTGTTACAATTTGAGACTGATAAAGCTTGAAAATATTTATTTATTAATTTATTTTAAAGTGACAGAGAAGTCACATATTAATATCTATAACATATTGGGATGACCCCAAAATCCATATAATCTTTTTCCATAAAACACACATTTTTTTCAATTTCATCAATAACCTTATCGATTTGGATATTTTGAGTATGCCGGCTATCTCTTGCATGATGTAATGTTGATTGCTCTCAGTTAATCTCTCAATTTTATCATAAGCAACTTCAGCCAGTCTACCCAAATGTGGAGCATCATCCAGTGAGAAATCTCCAGTACAAGACTTTGCAAACAAATTTTGACACATATGATCAGTCACAGCACCTTCCCCACACACTGCACAAATCTTTTTTTTTTTGCATTTCAATTGTGTTTCTTGAAATAATGAAGCATAATATGCCAAAAATGTTGTATATTTTCTTCCATCTTCAATATTAAAAAAGCTATACAAAAATTCACCAATTTTAGTAACTTAAAAAAATACATGCTGATATGATAGCTGTCACAATGTAATCTAACAAAATTATTTTGAATGAAGTTAAAGACAACTAAGCACTCCTAGAGCCATCTTATAGAAAAAAAACCAAATGAACTTTTTGGTCAGCCCAATATTTTATGAAAAATATATTTTGTAAAACCAACACCAAAATAAATAGAACAGAACAGGGACATTCCTTTACATTTTTGTAAATCTCTTTAATAACTGGCTTGATAAGTGATACCTGGACTCTCAGATGCACTTCTCTATTCAATATATTGCAATATTCTCTTTTGGATGAAGTGTGTGAAGAAAATCTGGCCTCACACAGATAATGCAATTGGAAAATGCAGAACCTTGTGGACCTACTGAAAGAGTCATAAGGACCCCCAGGGCTGTGGAGACCGCACTTGGAGCTTTCGGCTATTTCTGTCAATTGAAATATTCAATAGGAGCAACGGATTGAGCCCCTGAGCCCTACCTCTGGCAACTGGTTCGGCAAGAGCAACAATGCTCTAAGAAATAGGTATACACATTGTATCACTTAGTAGTCATACCGCCCTATAAATAAAGTGGGTATGATAATGCCCAGATTTTAGGTGCTAAACTGGACACAATGAAGAGGCAGATCTAAAACAACAAATAATGGGAAGATAAGCAGTGATTTGAATCATGTCTATTTCATTTCAAAGGCCAGGTCTGTCCACCCTGCCTTCCCAGGGGAAACCCTGTTCATTAACAGCATTGACTGGTAGGCACCGAGAAGGGAAGAGCTTGAACAGTCTGCCGTTGTGTTTTGTCTCTCGTGGAGGACTTCCGCAATGATTTAGAGTTCCATTGTCTATGCTTTTTATCTTTCATTGCTGTTGTTTGTTGTAACATTTTCAATACTATTTTCCAAGATTACTTAAGCTACATAATTTGGATAATAATAGATTTTTCTGATGAGCAGAAATATATTTTTGCTCTTAGTTTTTAATATTTTTCAGGATACTTCATTTCACTGGATATATCATATATACAACTTATAAATAAACTTTTCTCCTTTGTTATGGACAAGCAGTATCATCAATATCTCTATCTATTTGCATCCCTGAAATCCAACAGGACTGATTATTGCAAAATCCTGACTCCCTAATGCCTAATACCTACATAATTAGAAGTTTACCTGTGTAGAAGCATTATGTATTCAGCCTATATTGTAAAGTTACAGATCTTTAAGGCCATTAGGGATGGCACAACATCTGAATACCCAGGGCTTGCTTAAGCTTTTATTGTATGTTCCACTTGTTTTTACAGATAAAAGAATAATATAAAATGTGCAATTAGTTTAATGCTATTCTTTTAGGTTCAGAGCAAGATATTTTAGAGCTATGAATATACCTTTAGTTGACTCTTTACCTACATCCAAAGAATGTTCACATATGTTACTTTCATTATTATCACATTCTCTTGATTTAAAAACGTTGGGAGAGGAGGAAAAAAGTCTATTTTTGATTGGTTGAAAATTTTTCAGTGCTTTCCCCCTTTCATTATTCTTACATCATATTGTACTCAGAAATTATAACCTGTATGTTTTATTTTGGAGAAGAATTAATTCTATTTTAGTTTGTGGCTAAACTGGCAATAGATAGTTGATCAGTATATTCTCTTTTTAAAAAAATCATAGTTGTTAACATTATATTTTTAATAAAGCTCAGAGAAAGCCTTAAATTTCAAATCAAGAAACCAAAATAAAATAGCAAAATTTGACTAAGGAATATAGAAATAAAGCACAGATGAAGATGAGAGCAGGTATTCATAAGTTTGGTTCAGATAGTACTGATTTAATTAATGAATTGATGTCAGCTGCATTATTTGAGAAATTCGATAAAATAGATCCAAAGGTGATAAAAATAAGAGAATAAAAAGGAAAATATACCATAAAATTGACAAAGAATATGCTACATGGAGAGTATATTATGAGAAACTTAAAGATATAACAGAAATATACATAGAGATCAACATTAATTAATTTGAATATTTTTATAAATACATTTTAGATATTTTCAATTGTAAAATGTGGTGGAAGAAGAAACAGTTAACTGGAATAAAATAACAATAGAGTGAATTTTTACAGTAAGCAAAATTCTAGATGTAAAAAGCAGTATGAGATTGAATATATTTTATGAATAAATTCTACAAAACCAAGAACATCCGCAATATTACGTTCAAAGAAAAGCTTCTGAAGTCACTTTATGAAGCTATCGTGATTCTGTAGGGTGAGGTCATCAGGAACACTTGACCTCTGGTTTGGCTCACTAGTGGGACCCAGGCCGTTGGAGTCTCCATACTCCGTCCACTGTGTTTGGAATGTGTGCTCTGCTCCCCTTCCCCACCCTAGACTCTGCCCAAACATGGTCTCCAGACAGGTGGGTGGTGGTAAGACTCTCTCGACAGGGCATGGGACTAAACCCTATGAAGGCCCCCTTTGTACATGGCTAAATCCAGTTAGGGTTCAAGGAATATGAGTATGCCAGTACGATGGAAAACTCAATGTTTTGAGCAAGAAGGTATAGTGAGCAAATTTATTTTGTAAAGATGGTTGTGTGGAAAATGTATCATTAGGGGTACAATGAAATCAGAGAAGCCATGAAGAAACGGTGATGTTTTGGACTAGGGTGGTGGTCTTAGTCCAGAATGCTGTTTCATGAAGGTGAAGTCTGAGACCAGCTTTATTTCCTCGTGGAAGGCGTTCTTGTAATGTTGTCTGTTTTTACTTTCTGGTTATGGCTATGTTTGTTTGTGGTATTTTTCATTCCTGATACCTCTACAGCATTGGGAAGTACTTGCCTTGAATGTCTGATGAACAGACTCAGAATGTGTATCAAATTGGCGAAACAAACAAACAAACAAAGCTTGAAAAGCTGAAAGAGTATATTGATTTAGATTGTTCTTCTTTTAATAAATAGAATGATTTCTCATTCCTCGAATCGCCAGGAGACCACACTGCGATCTAAATTAGAATTTTTGAAAGCGGGTAAAGCGTCGCTCTAGCCACACAAGTTCATACTGATGTGCCACGTGAATGAGCTGCTCCCGGGCCCTGGCGACCGAGTGTGCAGTGATCACAGCATAATGAGCTAATGAAGAGACGGTGTCAGGCTTTTTTAGGCAGAGAGGCTTGAGGATACAGATATTTGAAAACAGAGAATACCAATTAGTTTTCATGCTACGCTATTAGCAGGACAGGGAGTTACATTCTGTCAACTCTTACGGCGAAAGGAAGGCAAGAGGGAAACAAAATGCAGCTTAGATCTGGGTGGCCCCGCTGAACAAGTCATGGCTGTTACATGCTGGAAACAACAGAGTAATTAAAAATCGGATTTCCTTGCCAGCAAAAGGCACCTCTGAACTAGTGTGACTCACATGATATGTAGGACGATGTTGCCGCTTGATTCTGTATTCTCTTTTTGCTTCACATTAGGATCCCAAATGTGATATTTATCAGTACTTATGTAAAAAACATCTTAGCATCAATTTAGGTTAATTACCATTATATTTATTTCCTAGCTGTTTAATCTCTACCAGGCCTGGAAGGGTCGATTAAACTGTATTTAAATTTATTCAGCTTTGTAGGTGTCCAGTAAAATGAACATTATGAGTAGCTGTGCTCTAAGGTTAATTTGTTCTGGAAAATTACCCATATTTCTCCAGAGTACTCATTAGTGGAATAAAACAGAAAACTAATGTAGATGCTAAAGGATTGTCTTTATTGCCATGCAGATATCTTTGGTAAAATTCCAATTGGGATTACTTCCCAGAGCTTGAATAAACAAAATAGAATATGACAAATCTCAGCTTTTGTATAAATGAGGTCTGTCCTAGAACTATACAGCCAAGTACTATGAAATATAGAGACATTTCTTGAAGAAGATACAAAATACAAGAAACATGTACATAGGACAATGATGTCTCAGAACCCTTCAAACCAAGCACCTTGGGACCTCACACAGTTCTCCCAATTGGCATCTCCTGCTGTGTTGTATTTTCCTGAACCTCATCAACAGCCTAAAATCTCTTCCCTTTCAAAGGTGATTTTAGTTTTGGGAAAAGTTAGAATTCAGCCCAGATCCGGGCTGAAACCGGGGTGAGTGTCCTGAGTGATTTGAGGTTTTGCCAAACAACTTTGCACAAGACGTGATGCATGAGCAGGTGCATTGTTGGATGAAGCTGCCAATCACCAGTTGCCCATAGCTGTGAACTTCCGAATCATCTGAAGAGTTTTCTCAGAGGAATGTTCAGGCTTAACACAAAATTGGATGCAGATTCATTGCAGTCATTTTGAATGTGATGGCCACACAGTACGCATGCTCACTCATTGGCGTCTACCATCCCCACTGACTAGTACAGTGAAGTCGTCATTGTTCACACGTACACATGTCAGTGCACTCTCCTTGGCTGCCAGGTTACCTCGATGTCGCACCAAACCTTTCTCATTATATTAACAGCAGCTGGACTTGTTCTGGACAGCCCTCATATCTTGCAAAAAGGACAGATGAAATTGCTGAGAATTATAGGCCAATCGGAATATCAGGGAGCTGCTTGCTGCAGTCAGTGACATTTTGATGCTCAACAAGTAATTCTAGAAAGTGTTATTAAGACACAAATTGAGCCTAAAATTCATATAAAACACTCAGCACACTTCAACAATTAAAATTCATTTTCAAAGGCATCTTTTGGCCTTTGAGGCTGAAAGTAACATACAATGTCTAAGTTGCTATAAAAATAAAGTGCATTGCTTCTTTGGTACGCACAGACAAAAAGACAAATTAAAATTATGTTCATGTTTATCCTCTTTAGAAAATAAACATAAATTTTGCTATATATAATTTTCAATTTTCTTTCATTTTGTTGTTATTTGTATTTTCAGTAGCTGTATGACAAAAGACTCAAGCTGTACAGATGTGCACAAAGTAAGGCAGGAAAGATCTCAGCGCTTCCCTGTCCTTTCCCTTCTTCAGATTAGCAGGGAATTACAGTTTGTGATGAATTAGCAAGAAATTACAGTGTGCTGTAAATTTTTTCAATTCCTGTTCCAGTCATGTTCTTGTCTATAAGATGTGCTATCGATTTACTTTTTTTTTAGTCAAATGGGATTAAGCCATGTTTTTTTTTCTCCCTGCAGTGTAATTTTTTTTGTTTGATTCAGAGGAATTTCTTGAGGGAGACTGAGTAACTCACAGAACGGAAGATATTGCTAAACAACCCCCTCCAGGCAGCATTTCTGCCAGCATCGACAGCAGCGGGTGTGTTGACTTCTGAGTCACTGACTCATGGGAAACCCCTTTATTTTTCTATGCTACGTGCAATTTACAACAGTGGAAAGACTCTAAAACGTAAACAGTTATGGATTAGCTTTACTGTTGAACATTCACTGGCATTTCTTCAAATTGTTACCATCAAATTCAAAGGTTTCATGTCGGTCCATTACATGTATTCACCATGGTTTACTTAAGTATTAAACATTATTACCTCATTCTACTTTAATTTTGGAGGTTTTGGTTTTTTTCCTGCTAAGAAACAACACTGTTATTAATATTGTTGTGTATAAATCTTTTTTTCCCAGCTGAGTCCAATTTCTTATTTTAGATTCCCATAAGTGAAATTATATGTTAAAACTGTTAACACTTTAAGATTATTTGTAGCTTTTCATTTAAATTGGGGTTCAAGAAAAACTCTTTACTTGAAAACCTCAAAATGATATTAAGAGTGATACTGGTTGCTTAATGAAATGAAAGCCTCTTAACTGTTTTGTTTTAAATGCTCCAACTGATAAAATTTTCATGATTACTGCTCATTGATGCTGATTTTTCTTTCTTGGTTAACAAACTTATCGTGTCTGTGGAAGTCCTCTGGCTCTGTACACCCTGGTAATTACATTCTCCTTAGAAGCTCTATTCAGAATGCTTAGTGCCTGTTCAACAACCTTAAAAGACAAGAGACATCTAAAACATTATATGGAAATTAAGCCTCCTAACTTTTTGTTGACAATGTTGTGAAACTGACTTTGTTTACCACTCTTAATACGGAGAGCTCATATTTATATAATTTTCCCTACCCTACCACATTTTAAATTGTATCTAATTTCTTTTCCATTAGCGAATGTTCGGGAGTAGATTGAATTCTTAAGAAGGGGATGCTTCCCATAACTCAAAGAAGTGGGGAAATATTAGGAAAAATGCTTGTGAATCTTCTATTACTTTCATTGCTTTGATTTTTTTTTTTGTCATGTCTTTAAAGATAGGAATCCATTTTTCTCCTCCTTCTGTTTTACTCGCATTTTTAAGGGGAAGAGGTAGGTGGCGCTGATGTGGCTCTCACACAGGGCATCTTCCAGAGGTCTTTTGCTTGGTATGTTATGTACGCTTATGACATGTATTACACTGGGTACATTCATGCATTCATGTTGGGATGGTTAACTTGTAGAAGCCTTTGCGAAAGATTTTGGCATTATGCAAAAAAGAAACAACTGTTTTTACAGCCACTTGAAATGGTAACACCACTTGTATAAAGTTCCCTTAGGAAAGCAAGGACACTTTTGAAAAATAAAATGTTTTATTCTGACCAACACATTTATCATAGAGACCATGTTAAAAATAACCTAAATGTTTAACTATATTTAAATACTTACAGTTTTAATAATACATCATGAAGTCTTTTAGCATAATTAAAAAGATGGCCTAATATTATGAAAATATGTTGTATGAAATGAAGAAAGCAAAATATCAGTTTGTATGATTATAGCTATGAAAATACTGTATAAGATTAGGGAAAAAATCAATAAAATGCACTAATGTCTTTATGTAGGCACTATTAAAATGAGTGATTTTTATTTCTGTGCTGTTTTGTATTTTAGATTCAGTTTTTATTATTCTTTTATGGAAAGATGTATAGTAAATGTTATTCAACCTTAAGTCCTCTTGAGAGAAAGTCAAGTTAAAAGTGTATTGTTAGACATTTTGATAAATTAGTAAAAATGAGGGCTCTGAGGTGAGGTCTTGGTTTGAACCTGGTTTCTCACTTCAAGCACTCTGAGACTTTGCGTAATTATTTAACCTGCTGAATATTAATTTCCTCATCTAAAATGCCTGCTATAATAATGTCTAGTTTATAGGGTTATTGAAAGTGCTAAATTAGTTGATGTATGTAAAGCACAGAATACATTATTAAGTTGCGTCAACACAAAACAAAATCTTGGCAGTAAAGTAGTCAATACATCAATGATGCTAACGAGTAATCAGAACTATGCTTTCAACAAGAGGAAAAACAAATTTCCCAAAACCAATATTTAACATATAGAAAAATAAATAGATACCTCCTTATAAGACTTAATAAAAAGTGACTAAATGGAAGAGCAAACATTATTAGAAAATCTAAGTATTTATTTTCATTAAAAATGAATAATGGAATAATAACTGCAACTAACGCACAGCTCACCACTCTAGGTCGGGTAACTAACTGCAGTATGTTATACGGTGAAATGTAGCTCAACAAAACATACAATGATTCTTTTCCATACATTTCCAATGCTGTAGCACTGTTGCAAAAATTGTGGTTTAAGAATTGCAAATAGGATTTCATAGAGAAATTCAAGTTCTCTGAGACTTATGTTTAAGGTTGTAACACTATATATAGTCATTCAAACGTTGCGGATCACTAGGAGTCCTTGGATTTGATTATCTCTGCACCGATAGATTCTCTCGTGGATCATTGACTTGCTTTACTGCTCTTCCCTTACTGTGCGAAGAGGTGCTCAGCTCAAGGGATGAGAGAGTAGGGGTGGTACGTAAGGGAGAAGGGAGGGTGATATGGACAGAAGTCCGAGAGTCCAGACAAAGCAACCTTGCTGCATTTTCTGCATAAATTGTCCTTTCAGGTGAAAATTTCCTATGCAGAAATTTCCTTGTGTCAAAAGGGCTCGGAGGGGAGGGGTTTGGGAGGGCTGGATGAAAGATGGTGAAGGGGTTAGCCAAAGCACATGTGTGCATAGCCCATGGACACAGATGATATTGTGGTCAAGGCCAGGGGAGGCGGGTGGGGGCGAGTGGAGGGAGGGGGAATGGTGTTGATGCTAGTACATCTGTAAGAGTGCCAAAAATAATTAAAAAACACAATTTTAAACTAGTGGTCCCCATTCTGTGCCCTAGGGTTTCCTAAGAACAAGAACCTATTTCTAGGAGTTTCAAATCCCTGTTCACACTAAAGATTGCCTGAAGAAAAAAAGTTATGTGGTCTGTATATGTATAATGTATGTTTTTTATTTCAGAGGTAAAATTGACAAATAAAATGATAAGATATTTGAAGTGTACATCTTGATGATTTGATGTACATAGTGAAAAAATTCTTCCCATCCACTTAGTGAACACATCTACACCTCACACATTTATACAGTATATATTTTTATATGGTATATATAAATAGCATACATCAATATATATTTATATAGTATTTATATATTAATAGTATATATTAATATGTGCATTACATAAATATATAAATATATAGTATATATAAATAAAATATTTTTTGGTGAGAATCTATTTTTCAAATCTTTGTTAGTAATATGTTGAATAAAACATTTATTTATGTAGATTTTTGGTAAATGAATATTTTTCCAATTAAAAGAAACCATAAAAATTGTAAAATGAAGGTTATAAAAGTAATTTTTTGTAGTGAAGAATATATATTTGAAAAATTGAGAGCTCTGTATTCCAAAATGAGTACATTATAATAGGTTTTTAATCTTAAGATAGTCTTTTTTAACCACATAATTTTTATCTCGGTGATAAGAGAATGGGGAAGAGTTGGTGTGTGACTGTGAGTGACACCACTTGGGGGAATGGCTATTTTCTAGTTCCCCAAGTTTCAGATGGACTTGTCTTATGTATATACCCTCTCAGCTCTCGCTCCTCTAACTCACACATGGAATCACACATGGATGCACGCACCATGCTCTTCTGCCAAGTTTGGTACCTGTCAGTGTGCCTCAGGGTCATAGATGACTTCTGTTAAACACAGCAGAGAGGTTTTTAGAAAATTCTGAGAAAACACACCAAAGTAGTTAGAAAACTTTGAATATTACAATTTTTATATTTGATGAAATGAGCATAATGAGAGAACTTTTGATCTGTTCTTGCCCACCATCAAAGTTACGAGGAACTGATACTGAGACAGGGACCAAGGGAAAAGCTAGCCTCTGTTTCCAGGCGGCCCTCTTTCTTGCACTAACTTGAGTACCTCTCATTGTGGCCTCGATAGCAATCTTTTTTCATCTGTCCCTCATCATACCTGGGCCATAGCTGCCAAGGTAATGTCTCATGTTTAAGACCATGAAAGGTTTTCTGGCATTGGATGATCCCTCACAAATCTACTACAGGATTCACTGAAAATGGGATGAATGGTGACAGCAATCTCTTAACCTCACGTTCATCCTAAATGCATATTTTTATAATCTAGTTTTTAGCAAGTATAGCCAGAGCTACTTCATTGGCATCTTAGAGGCTGGGGTCAGAGAGACAAGTAAGCCAGTTTCTCTCTGGTGGGTTGTGAAACTTGGTGAGAAATTGCAATAACACACCTTTGATTTCTGCCTGATACCATTTTACAAAGCCAACACCAAACTCAGTATTTTGTTTAACTATGAAACTTAGAGAGTCCATCTTTTATTAGTGTCAAGGCTAGAAATCCTCACAGGGTTCTAGATCTTTCAGATTAAGAATATGAATGATACTTGGTTGATTTTTCTGAGTTTTAAAATTTCAACCTAAATATACTTTGGGCATTTTTTTTATTAAAAAGTGAAGTTCAAGCAAGATAATTAATTTTAGCTCATATTCCTCAAATTCATTATAATGAATTCCAATTTTTTTCATGCAGTTCTTCTAGAAGTGACTTATTGAAAACCATTAGAAAATAAAATAATGAGATTTTAAAATAAATGAAAAGTGCTCCTGATTGATACACTAATTGATTGTACTGGTACACAATGTAAAACACTTTATTTTTCTTTCAGGGAAACAATTATTTTATCAACCATAATTTATGTTCTTTTATCTAATCATAATTCATTAGTAAAATATTGCTTATTACTAAATCAGCTGAAATAATAAAATATTAAGAAGTATATTAAAAAGTACTGTCATCTTGAGGCAAACACATTGATGGCTCTTTAAAGATAATTGACTTATCATATTCAGATTCTTTAAATTATTATTAGTTTTCAGTGGGTATTTTGGTACTTTAAAAAATACTTGGAAAATAATTATTACATTTATACTATTAAAAAGAGTTAATTCTTCATAATTAGCATGATTTTTAATTTCTTTTATATATGAAAACATTAAATATAGATATGCTTTTTATTAAAATTCAAAAGAAGATAAATAAGGATATGTTACTTTTTAATAAACCCATTTATTTCTTAAAGTTATAGCAAAAGGAAATCCTTAACTTTCAAAGATACCTAACATGTAAGAGAAAAGGAAAGTCAGAATCATTTAGGAATGAAGTTGCCCACCAGGTAATGAAGTACTTGAATATGTCAATATAATAGTCTCTTAAGGTTGGTAAAGTTTTAGGCCAATTCAACTTTCCATGGAAATTAAAACTAATTTTTTGAGCATTTACTTATCAAATGGTGGTATGACAAGTTTTCCAGAAAAACAACAACTTAAAAATACTTTAAAGCAGTCATTCAAAGTTCCTGGAAATTGTCCTAAGGACATACAGAAAATGAAGAGACATGTGTTAAAGAAATCCGACTAAATCTCTGTAAGGTCAATGAGAGTCTGCAGCCTTTGCCCAACAACCCACACCCTTATTCCTCCCCTTCCCAGCTCAGCAGAATGGAAACTCCCTTTGGGGTCCTTATAGCCAACAAGCTAGGATTCCTCCCCCTTCAGCTTCTGAGATAGAGAGTCACAATCCTTCTCATGCTTCTCCTGCCCCACTCCACCTGCCCACCTCAACTGTGTATAGCAGAGGCCAGCTTTCAGGCAACTATGCTCAAAAAGTCAGGGGCTCCCTGCTTTACCCAGTCCTCTCATAGTATAGAGGCTTTATCCCAGGGGATGGGAAGCCAAGAACACTGCAAATTTTCTGATTTGTAGTGAAACATTTTTCTATTTAAATATGTATGCATCCATCTAGCAGCTATTTATTGTACTCATATGACTCATGTATTCCTTCATTCAACAAATAGTTATTGATCACCTACCATGTGCTGAGTGTTGTGCTAGGCATAAAAGAGGAAGCAATAAAAAAAAACAAGAAAAGCATAGTCTCTGCTGCTAAGGAATTTAAACCATAGTGAGGAAGAAAGACACCGAAGAAGTATCTAGTTAAAGGATAAGAATAATGAAGTTTAGTGACATGGATGGAAGTATAGTGTACTAAGCAAATGGAATTCTGGTTTTTTGTTTGCTTTTAGGTGTATTGTTTTAGAGAACCTGGAAGTAGGTGAAAGTGAAGGGAACACACATATCAGTGTCCATTGTTAAGTTGACAGAGTGACACAATGACAGAGGACTGGTCTTTCGTTTTCTTTGTGAAAAACTTTAACCCACTTACTCAGGTCTGACTCAATGGCAAGCGTGAGGTTGGTTATCGTTTGATCTTAGATTTTTTCATTCATCATTTGTCACTGGTCCATTTTGAAGCATGTTTTTGCTTGTCTGCAAGTCATTTGCTATTTGTCAAAAGCATTAGGAGCAGTTGATAGTAATCATGGGTTGCTTGATAAATGTCTTTGCGTTCATGGAAAACATAGTTCATTCTGTATGTTTTTATTTTAAATTGACCTATGGAGTCATACAACAAGGTCACTATCAGGGTAGAGAATTGATCACAGTAACCAAATTAACTGAAGTGACTAAACTGAATCTTAAGTAAACAAATGGATTTATATAACCATGCATTCACTAGCTGATTAATTCCGGACATAGATTGCATAAGATTACATAGAAACTCTATAACACATAGCTATGGGAAATGCTATTTAATCTCTGCATTGCTTACTTTTTTAATTCAAGTGGATTAGCAATAGCATCTACTTATCAGGCTGTGAGTGCTGTCTGTGGAAATCAGGCTCTTCCACGTGATCACAAGGAAAGCATTCCGAGGACCCGTGCATGGGAGAGTGTGGGGTGGCATGGTTTATTTGTATGGGGATAGAAGCTGGCACCTGGGTTTCTAATGTCCCATCTCCTTCTGTCCCACCACGGGAAATGTCTGACCATGTCCTTACCAAGGCCAAGACAAAAGCCAGTGTCTAGAGTTTCTGCTTCATATTGAAGCTCAGTCCTTTGGAGCCCATAGGCAGCTGCTAAGCAGTCTCAGTCCCCACCCAGGTTGCTTAGGTTGTTCCCAGCTGTTTCAGTGGCAGAGTCCACGTGGCTGCTGACTGTGTGACTGCTAAGTCCACATGGCTATGGAGAGAGAAAGTGCAAGTGCATGGGGTGAACACATTCCTGGGTAGGCAAGAGAGAGCTTAGTCCTTCCGAAGCCCATACCATCTGCTGCAGTCCGGGTAACTGCTAGGTCCATGTGGTCCCACGCTCCTGGGTGAAGAGCACATGAACAAACAGGCGAATGTGTCACCAGGAGGATGAGAGAGACATAACTTCCTTGTTCCCCTGGCATTGTATCAACCTGGGTGCCTTTTCAAAAGAACCAATCAATTTTCCAAATTTCCACCCCCAGCTTTGCATGGGTTTACCTCTCAACCAATTCCTTCTTTCCCCAGGACAGATTGACAGTCCATTCTGACTCAGAACTACATCCTGGCTCCCCAGTAATCTGGTACTAAAGTGGGGAAGGAAGGCGTGTTAATCCACGTGGTGGAGCACACTACTGTGATCACTGGGAGCGTGAAGCTGTAGCTTCCCGGCTCAGCGAGCAGGTGCATGCTTCCCAGTTTACTAGGCTCTGTGTCTAAGTTCCTTTCACTCTCCTTCCCAATATCTAGCTAAACACTGATGGTAACATGAGGATAAAATGTGATGGGAGTTATATAAAGACTGCCTAACCAATTTAGTTGCTACTGTTTTTTTTTTTTCTGAAAATTCTTGCTTTAAGGCAAACAACAGTAATGACAGAGCCATAGCTATCCTTTGTGAGTAGGCACATTTGGTCCTGAAGAATGTTTGCTCCACTGCAATTGTGAAACCCATCTCCAAGGAAAGTTCTCTTTCTCTCTCTCTCTCTCTGTCTGTCTGTCTCTCTGTCTCTCTCTCTCTCAAGGGTAAAATTATCCCTGATAGGTTTCTAAACTTAATTTGTTATGGATGATCCTAAAACCTGTGACCCTACTGGTCTGTGGAGGACCACTATCTTTGTGATTTACTCCCCAAACAAAGATTGTCTCTCTTCAGATATTAAAAGTTCCAGATTTTGAGCAGCACTGGGTCCGATATAGATAGGTAGGTAGGTGGGTAGATAAATAGTTTTTCTATACTAATAGAAATACCTCCAGTATTTCTCTCTGGTATCTTTCTATGCTTTCAGGAAGGTTGACTTCATTTCTGAAGCAGTTATACCTTCCATTTAAGTTGAATCTTTTCCTTTTCTGCCACATGTAGGTCTAATACTATTTGCTGAAACTGTTTCTTTCTTCTTTTAATTTTTCTTTTCTTTTTTCTAAGCCATTTACATGTCCACATCTGTTCCTGATTTTATTTAAACAATTTTCTTGCATTGAGTTACATGGAGTCTATGATTTTTGAACTGTGGTAACCCATTTGATCCTTAAATTTAAGAGAGAAAAAAATGCCGAGGCTAGACAGACACATGAAATTAGATATTACCACAATATTTCAATAAAAATCTGAGCTTGCAAGAAAGTAAAAGATAACCTCAGCATTCTACGATAAATGAAAATTTGAATGAAGATAAAGGTGATAACACAAAGGGAGAGAGAAGGCAAGGTTTTCAGCCATACCAAGAAGAGCTGGAACTGAGCCCTGTTAGGAAGCCCGGCTAAGGTCGCACTCTCCTGTGAAAGGAGGCAACAGGAAAAAAAATGGAAATTGTGCAGCAAGAAAATGAGACATGTAGGAAACTCGTCTGTCCCCACAGAGCGTTGGAGGGAACCCTCTGAGATAGAATATGTTCCAGCATCCCTCATCTCTGCCTCTGAGGGGCGCTCCTGTCACCTGCTTCTTATGGCTGCAGTGTCACCTTCTCTTGCTTCATTTCTGCCTCTGTTGCTTTGGTTACATGGACATGTAATTTAGAGTTTATGTTTTTCTTGTCACCTGGCCCAGCTCTGGAGATCTCACTCTTCTCGTCCTTCTGGGTGTATTTGTGGAGGGAAGGTGGGAGGAAGCAGAACTAAGATACTGACATTTGCCTATCAGAATAGAAAGACCCTAAATCAGGAGTTTTAAAGATAACTAGCCCATCCTATTGTATACTGAGAAGCAGTAGTCCCTAATCTTGTTCACATTTTTCCTCTTGCCACTGTATCACTGTCTTCTTTTTCTTTTTTTTTTTTAATTCTTTAGTTTTTTAGTATCTTTTTTAAGATTTTATTTATTTATTTTTAGAGAGAGAAGGAAGGGAGGGAGAGAGAGAGAGAGAGAGAGAGAGAGAGACATCAATGTGTGGTTGCTGGGGGTTATGGCCTGCAACCCAGGAATGTACCCTGGCTGGGAATTGAACCTGGGACACTTTGGTTCCCAGCCCGCGCTCAATCCACTGAGCTACGCCAGCCAGGGCTTGTCTTCTTTTTCATACTGTCTGCATATTTCTTTTTTGGCCTGGATTTGTGCTTCCCCAAACAGGTTTCTTTTAGCTCCACATTCAGAAGCCAGGCTAACACCATAGACTGGCTTAACACAAACTATGCCTGAACCCTTGGGCCCCACTTGTCAAAGAAAATGTTTAGGAGGCAACATACTTAAAAAGTGATCAAAAGGCTATTGCTTAGAATATCTGAGGGCACATCATGCCCCATGTACGCCACTTATTAATAAAGGTAGTAGTAGCATGTCATTTACCAGGGCCCCCTAACATTTTCAGTCGAGGTAGACATGACCACAGCCGTGCAGCTGCGCCAGGGTAGACCTGAAGTTGAGTTGGCCCCCACCTAGCACAGATTCCATAGATAGCTGTCTTTGGGATACATTGGAAGTCCACAGCAAAGTTTTAGGAACCTCTGTCACATAATAACAGAAGCTGCAGTTCAAGGAGTTTGCATGATATTAAGTATGCAGTAGTTATACTTAATTGGCATATTCAAAGTGTTTTGAATAAATGACTTAAGATCATGCTATAAAATGTTTAAACTTTGGCCTGCCCATATTGATTTCTATGAACATGCAGTTCATACAGGAGAAAATAAATTTTTCATAAGGATTTGGAGGTTAGGGTGAGGGTGTTTCACAAAACAATTTTTTAAAATCTCTGAGAATAAAAGTTTAAAAATAATTTGTACTGAAAGTAAAGCAAGTTAGAATGCAGAGATGTGAATTATGCCATTAGAATATAGATGTGTGAATTGTACATTTGCTAATCACTAAGAGACTGGCAAGTTCACTGCCTCATGGAATTTGCATGCTAATTAGGAAGAACAGAAATTTTTCAAATAAGTGAAATAATACACAGAAAATATAAAGTAATGATAACCACTATGCATATTATATTCCTGAAATATTATTCTATGAAGTTGAGGACATTTTCTATTTTCAGTATTTACAATGCTTTGTTATTCTTTGTTTTTAAATTTGATCTTTTTAGTGGTGCATTGTCAGTTCCTAAAAAATTAATGTGACTTTGACAATACTTGGAATGAAAGTAATTTTATTTCTATTTTATATCCCAAATAGTTATTTTTTTTGTTCTAAAGTGTCTTTTCTGTTTTCTTTCACTCTTTTCTTTTTTATTTTAAGATTAATTTTAGGTCTTCAAGTCCTGTTTCCTGAATCTATTTGCTAGGTACAGCTATCTTATTTCTTTTATAGCTAATTCAAGATAAGAAAAGAACCAATTTCCAGAGGTTTCCTCTGGAAAAACCCTGGATTGACCCTTGAAAAATAAATCAAATTTTATGTATGAGTGTCAGCTTTCTTGAGAGAGACTGAGAGGTTAGGGGTTGGGAGAGAAGTAGGCAAACAGGCCTTACAACGGTTTCAGACTAATCACATACAAACGTAGAAATGGGCTCCACAGTGAGGCAAGCGATGTTGCAGGTTGCTTTCGTCTTCTATTAGCAGAGAAGGCACAATTGTACGTGTTCTCCAAATTGAACCAATGTCCATACGAAGAAAAAACGTAAATCTAAAACTTCATATCTTTAACAATGTCATAAAAAAGACCTAAAGAACTTAGAGGATGGCTATTTATAGGGACCTCCTTGCTTGTTTACAGGTTATAGAATGATTCCCGAGAAACATGGACATTGGAAATCCTTTACTAAGGGCAGTTCCTTTCTATGCCACAGTTCATGCACACACACAATACACACACATATGTGTAGACACACCAGCGAATGCATGATGAAATACATAGCATATGGAGGCATAAATTAAAGTTATGGAAGGGCAAATTTGCATGCTGAAAGAATAGCATTTCTCTTTTAAATTTATTTATTATTATAAATGATTTCCATAGATTTTTATGTTTTCTGTTTATAAAATTAGCATCTATTTATTAAAGAAACTTGAATAATTCAGAATACTTCAAAAAAGAAAGTAAAACAGCCTTGAATCTAAACATTCAGAGAATTTGTCTGAGTGTTTGAGAATTTGTCTCTTGTATGTACATTGTGCATGGACACTTGCACTTCTAATTTACACTTGTATTCAAGTGTATGAAGTGTATGAACACTTGAATACAAGTGTAAATTAGAAATTCTGACATTACCAGGATATTATGAGTATTTTTCCATGTTCGTGATCATATATCCCCTGCATTTTTAACACATGTTTAACCATTCATTGTATAGATAAACCTAGTTTTTTTACCAATTTCCTATTGCCTAGGTTTTCATTCTTTCTAATATGTGCCCTACCTAAAATAATTCCACAGTAAGTATATTTGCCTATTTTGTTATTATCCTAAGAAAGGAAATTCCTAAATGTGGGTAGCTGGGGCAAAGAATCTTTTTTTTAAATTGTGTTTGATGTAAACTGCTAAATTCATTTCAAGGAATCCAGAAATACTATGCTATTCTGCACTTGCGGCGGCAGCATTGGGAATTGTTGATTTCTTCTCGCACCTGCTGTGTTTGGAATTTATGGTTCTTTTAACTTTTGCAAATTGGATTGGGAAAATGTTTCTGGGAATCTATACATCTACTTTATAAATTGCCTGTTAATATTTTTTTTGCCCAGATTTATTAGTTTCTTTGCCTTTTTCTTTTTGATTTATAATTCTCTTTAGTATTAGGTTTATTAAGCAAGATATTCATACCTATATGAAGTAAATGCTCAATTTTATTTGCCTTCACATTCTGACTTAATATACTGATTTTTTAATTATGTAAATTAAAATATGGACACGATTAAATATCTCAAACTTTTCTTTTAGGCGTTGTTCAAGGAAACTCCCTTTGATATAAGATACATACACACCTATATTTTTGGCTAATTTTCTAATTATGATATTGTTCCATACATTTAAAAATTGTTATGAAGGGTCAATTTTTATTTTATTTTTTAACACAGAAAACCAAATATCTACATACCATTTGATCATTAGTCTACCTTTTCATATAACCTTGAAACACCATCATGTCATGTACAAATGAATAAATACACATGAGCACAATCTTTTACTCATTCACAATCTTATAAGCAGCTTTCCATTCTAGTTAAGAACATGCTTATGCATTTTTCACAATGTATTATAGCTTAGCCTAGTTTTATATTCAGATGTTACAAATCCTTACTCATTACTATTCACTTTTATAACTTTCTTGACAATTCTGATGGAATTTTTTTCTCATTAGAGCTCACATATTTTGCCTGGTTACATGAAGATATTGGGATTTTTAATTAGAATATAATGAATTTAGATATTAAACTGTGGCAACTCATATCTTATATTTTAGAGGTTTCCTAGAAAAGTTTACTGCAATTACTTATAAGTCAGAAAATATTAAAAGCTATCAAAAACTCTTTGGTATCTATAAAAGTGAGGTTTTTTTTACTTTTTTACTTTGGTGTATTGATATAATTACTAATATTGTATAATATTGCGGTATTACGCAGTATAGTATTTTGAGAAATATCATATAAAGTACTTGTTAATAGTAGCAACCACTTTTTTAAAAAGAAAGGGTGTTGATCTCTTATTTCTCTGTTGACAGAGTGTAGGTTTCAGCCCTGCAATGCCCATCTGAACACGTGCCCTCACCTGTCAGGCCGTATTTTTCACAGTTCCACATAGATTTCCTTCAAGATCTTAAGAGTAATACTCAGGGGCAGATCTTTCAGACCCAGATGCCAATATTATGAGCTCACCCTGCCCTCTTAGCAGCATTCCAGTGCATCTCGTTCCCAGGATACCCCACTTTTTAACTTGACTTCAACCTCACTGGCTTTTCATTCTCAGTATTCTATATTTGGGTTGGTCAAAAAGTTTGTTTTTATTTTCTGCAAGATGGCTGTAGTTGCACTTAGCTGTCTTTAACTTCATTCAAAACAATTTCATTAGATTGTATTGTGACAGCTGTCATATCAGCGTGTATAAAAAATTTATTGAAATTGGTGAGTTTTTGTGTGGCCATTTTAATATTGAAGATGGAAGAAAATATGCAACATTTTAAGCATATTATGCTTTATTATTTCAAGAAAGGTAAAAATGCAAAAAAGAAAAAAGATACATGCGGTGTATGCAGAAGGTTCTGTGACTGATCGAATGTGCCAAAAGTGGTTTGTGAAGCTTCGTGCTGGAGATTTTCTTGCTGGATGATGCTTTACAGTCGGGTAGACCAGTTGCAGTTGGTAGTGATCAAATCAAGACTTTCACTGAGAGCCATCAATGTTATACCACGTGGGAGATAACTGATAACTGACGTACTCAAAATATCCAAATCAATAAAGTTATTGGTGAAAATGAAAACTGTGTCTTTTAATTTATGGAAAAAACCCCAGGAGGACCTTTTGGCCAACCCAATGCTTACTCCCCCCTTCAATTAGGATTCTAATTTTTTGGAATTCTGAAGGTTTCCTCTCTGCCTTTCTTTTTTTCTGTGTTCACTGACCTTATGTGGACTCAAGTTTCTAAATTTGTCTTTCTCGTTTATTTCCCAAGCCCAAGACTCCACCCTAAGTTCCATAGACAAAAAATGTTATACTATTATTTTAAGATACTATTGGATTGTATTTACCACATGTTTTATTTATGGATTTTTAAAGCCCCATATCCTTAAAATTTGCCTCTGAGTCTTTCCATGCTTTATTTAGCATGTTTATTATTAAGAATACATTAACTTAACAATTTTTTCCATTTGTTTAATGCTCTGTAACATTATAGTAGTTTTGGGCATTTCTATTAAATTAGGCTAGAATATTTTTAATAAAATAGGTAACTCTAGAAAGTGAGTTAGTAAAATTTACTCAATACAATGATAAAATATGAAAATAACATTTAGTTGTGTAATAAAGTACAATTAAAAATACTCTTTCCCCAAAAAAGTTGGATCTGAAATTAAAAATTATTTTAATATTTAGTCCTGACCAGTGTGGCTCTTTTGGTTGAGCGTTCTCCAGAAAAGTGAAGGGTTGTGGGTTTGGTTCTCCATCAGGGCACGTGCCTGGGTTGCAGGTCCACTCCCCTGTTGGGGCACACATGAGAAGCAACCAAATGACGTTTCTCTCACACATTGATTTTTTCTCCCTCCCTCCCTCTGAAAATAAATAAATAAAATCTTTTAAAAATGTTAAAAATTATTTTGATATTTATTGTAATGAATTAGCATACCTATACTATTTGTCCACCTTAATCTTTGATTATGTTGTAAGAAATGATGGGAAAGTGGTCATGGGAAAGACTATGAAGTGCACTTGAATAATGCTATGAGGAACTGTTATCTTGAGGGAACTAAGAACTTACTGAACATTATGAAGCATCAAAATAATGGAACAGATTTGCATTTTACAAAGTTCCTCCCCCATGGAGGGTGGACTAATACAAAAGATAAAAACTCTTCAGGTGAGAGTAGGAATTTCCTTTGCATTGGTATTGAACAGGTGAGAAGAGTTCTAATTTTAGAAACAAAAATATATGCCGTTCAATAGAGTAACTGTGTGCCAGGCACTGCTCTAAGTGCTTTACGCATTTTATCTCATTTAGTCCACCTGAGTAAACACTGCTATTATTATTCCCATTTCCTAGGTGAACAGAAGGGAACACAGACATTTAGGTCACACTGCTCAGACCACACACCTGAGCAATGGATACAGGATTTGAACCCAATCTACTAGCCCCAGGGAGCTCAGTTTGATGGCTACAATGTAAGAGTTCTCCAATACATCTAGGCAGGAGAAATAAGAGGGAAGGGAAGCAAGGAATAAGAGTGGGAATGTTTAATCATTCAAAAATATTAATTGGACATTTATGTCATGGCAACATGCTAGAATTGCAATCCTGTACTTCTAGGAAGATGGAGGAACAAATCACCAAGATAACGGAATTTAGGAGGAGAAAGTGTATCACATTTTCCACTGTGAATCTTGGGTTATTTGGGGAAATATACATCAGATTATTAGGAATGCTACTCTGATCTCAGAAGAGAGATGCATCGAAAGGGCATAATTTAGGGAAGTATCATCAAATAAAGTAATAGTTGAAACTGTGGGCATAGAAGGATTTTCCCTGAGAAAGAATTTGAGCTTTTATGAATAGTAAGGCAAAATAGAATTCCTTACAAACAGAGATATGTAAAAAGAATTGTAAGAATGTAACCCACTAGGTATCACATTATGAAGTACAGTGGTACCTGGGTACTGTTTGATAATTCATTCAGGACCTTATGACGAGTGCCGAAAATGAGGATTACCAAACGATGGAACTTTTTCTTTTTCAGGGCAGCCTTGTGACTCATGCCAGTTGTAGCAAATGCAGCAAGTCCTGAGCAAACACCAAGTGCTGAAACATTTTTTTCTCATCAAAATGTGATGAGCACAGTGTTCGACAGATGAGTTCTGAAGCCGATAAGTACCGAGGCCTGATTGTAACTGTAAGGAGTTGATAGATAACATAGAGAAATAACTAAGAAGAAAGATATGAAAGAGCACCAGTGTGACCAGGAAGAGCACTCTAACGCAAGAATAAAATGTAGAGGAGAATAAAAAATATGCATTAAATGTGGAAAATAGGAAAGATTATCCTGGGTGATCTCAGCCAGATAATTTCAAAGGCGTTGCTTCAGAAAACTAAAGTCACATTTAATTAGTGTAAGAAAGAAATGATTCTCAGAGAAAGCAAGTTGCCCCTGTTTTCAGATAGCATGATTACAGAAAATCCTAGAGTTTCCATAGAAAAACTGTTAGAATTAATAATTGAATAAAGTTGCAAGATACAAAATTAATGCATAAAATGTAGCTTCTGTATTTCTGTACAACAAACTATTTGAAAAGGAAAGCAGGAAAACTATTCTAGGGGAACAATAAACAGGGAAGAACTATATAGAGGAAAACATAGACTGGCAAGTAATTATAGGAGACACTATGAAAATGTAAGAGGGTCAAGAAACATAGGGATGGGGGCTTACTTTAAAGAGGGTCTAAGAACCCTGGCTGGTGTAGCTCAGTGGATTGAGCACGGGCTGTGAACCAAAGTGTCGCAGATTCAATTCCCAGTCAGGGCACATGCCTGGGTTGCAGGCCATGGCCCCCAGCAACCGCACATTGATGTTTCTCTCTTTTTCTCTCTCTCTTTCTCTTTCCCTTCCCTCTCTAAAAATAAATAAATAAAATATTTAAAAAAAGAGGGTCTAAGAGTAGATGACCATAGCTATGGGAGCTGGTTATTATAAACAAAGTTCAAGAGCAAGGATCAGATGGGCTCAGAGAAAAGGCCAAGATGAGAGTGACTTGAGTGTGCAAGACAACCGAGGGTTTATGAGCATTGAAGTGGAAGAGCTAGGCAGGGACCTCTCCCTGCAGGGCCTCACAGCCAATGGTAAGATATTTATCTTTTATTCTAGCTGCAACTGAACACAAAACAGCGTAAGTCATGGGATTCTGTAATTACATATCTTATTTGGTTCTGTGTATTCTAAAGATGTGTGTTAGAGGTCTGAATATTTAATAGGAATAGTTTTGCATTCTTGTAAATAAGAATGTTAACAAGGAGCTTTATCAGAACAAATAATAATTTAAAACCTAATTGACTTTTTGTTACCTTATGGAGATTGAACTAGAGTTGTAATAATTTGGGTAGAAATAAGGACCTCTCCTACTTCGTATGTTTACCACTCTGGAGCCACATTCGCTGTTTATTCAAATCATCCACGTAACAGATCGGGGTCAACTCCTAACAAAATTAGAGTCATCCACAACATAAGCAGAACTCAGGCAGTTCTTTGAATACTGTCACTGGAAATGTTTTTTTAAAAAGAAGAATATTCAAAAAGTGAGAAGGTTTATTTTTCTATCTTCCTTTCTCTTTAACCTTAAAAAGACTTTGTAATAACTAAAGACTAGCAATAAACTTAGACAAAAAAATGGAAGATAATTCTGGATTTAACAAGGTGAAAGTCTCCTTCGGACTCCAAAGCCTTGTAAAGGTTTCCTTAGTTTTCACTTTTTGGGGGGACCACATTAGGGTGCAGAATTATCCAGTAGTGAATTCTTATCTCACTGTAAAATTTCTTTCTTTTTTCTTTTGGCTTGTGTCTAACATTTTGGGCAAAGCATGTTACAATATACAGTGTGTGTATGTGTTCCTATGTAAAAATAAATGACTTTGCATCATGGACACTTTTCCTTTTGATCTATTATGTGGAGTTTCCCAGATGTTCTAATGAGTAGCAGATGAGATGCCTCAAAACAAATTTGTTAGGGTCTATTCTCTCTTTGAACTCGATGGATGACCCCTATTCATGTGAGTCATATTTGCAATGTAAAGTTTTTTATATATTAGTCATCGTAAAATACTATGCAACAAAAATTAGCATTTTATGAGGAGTTTGGGTTAATAGAAGAGATAAGAAATGGGAATGGACTCATAGTTACTTTATGCCAAAATGTTTCTAATAAATGTTTTGAGCAAAGCTTTCCCTTAAACCCCTCATTAGAAAGTTAAAGTAACGGTGTGTTTGTGAGTGTGTGTGTGTGTGTGTGTGACCGTTTTAAAGAACTGAAGTTAGAACTGAATTATTTTCTTTAAAGAACAGCAGAAGACACATTAATAATGTATTATTCTCTTCTTCTCAAATATAACAGTCATGTAAATAGCTTTGAACAGATTTGGGACTTAACAGATGCTCTAGTCTACTTTAACTCCTTAGAAGGATGTAAGTAAATTTATTCTTTCACTAAAATCATCTGATACACTTTTCATGTCATAGAGAGATGCTTACTGGGATGTGGAAGTTCTTGCTTACAGCAGTTTATTTTTTTCTACGGGCTTACAATTCTACCTGAAATTCTCTTCATTAATATCCCTGCTTAAAATCAAAGCATTGCACCTCGAGAAAGCTTCTTAAAGAAAGGTTAATGTAAAATCTAAAGTTATTGTTTTATCTTTATCTCTTATACTATATTTCATATGAAGGTGAGAAGCAGAATTAAGACACCCTCTCCAAGGCAAAAGAACGAAGAAGGAGTTGCATTGTGTTGTGAGAAGAAATCCTAGATCACAAAGGAGAAAGCAGGGAAAGGAAAGAAGTGAGGGTATGCGGAGGGTTAGGTCCAAGTGAGACATTGCAATTACATTCTTCAGCAAAAGAGAAGTAACCTTTTTTATTTGTTTGGGCAAAGCACGATTACTCTGAGAATGTATAGCACTTGGCATATGTGTGAGTGTATGGGGGAGTGTGTAAGTGTGTAAGTGTCGAACTTTGCCCGTCCTGTATCCCTCCGCATTTTACTTGTGAAGAAATGATGTTTGGCGGTGCAAGCGTTAGTTCTTCGTCCTCCAAGAAAAGTCAATGCTGTTGAAATTAAAAGTGGTGGAGTGGCTCCAGCTGTCTTTCAAATGGGATTTAGGGATCCCTATTTTAGAATAGGGTTTTTTATCTCAGCCCTGTTAACAATTTGGGCTGCATTATCCTTTTCTGTAGGTTGAAGGGCTTCAGAACAGGTGTCCCCAAGATGTGCCCCTTTGGCATGTGGATTATTTTGAGCTGAAGTCAATCCAGACCCAATGGGCTCAGTAGAAACATCTTTTCCTCCCTCAGCCACTTAGAAGAATCTAAATTGGGGGTCTTGTCCATCAGAAAGGTTGTAACATTTATAACAGAAATGCTTTTTTATGACCTATCTGTATGTCAGGGCAAACTTCTAATTACTGAACATCTGCCCTTCCCATGGTCCTGAAAACCGCCCTCCTCCTCTCCGAAGCCTCGGGGCTCTTTCCTCGTTCCTCAGCTGATGTCACGTCTACCTCCTTTCACCTACCTGTCTCTGAACCTGCCGTGTGTGGGCGGGGGGGGGGAGGGGCGGTTTCCCAGACTTAAATATGCAATTAAATTTATTTTTTTCTTGGTTAATCTTTCTCATGCAGATTTAATTATTAGACCAACCAAAAGAATCAAGAGTAGAGGAGCCCTGGCTGGCATAGCTCAGTGGATTGAGCGCGGGTGGCGAACCAAAGTGTCGAAGGTTCGATTCCCAGTCAGGGCACATGCCTGGGTTGCAGGCCATAACCCCCAGCAACCACACATTGATGTCTCTCTCTCTCTCTCCCCCCCTTCCCACTCTAAAAATAAATGAATAAAATCTTTAAAAAAAATAGAAGAGTAGAGGAAAACCTCTTCTTTCCCTCTAAGGGGGCTTGGGCAGCAGATTTCAGCAACATCCTTGTCTCGATGCACTCAACTCCAGAAGAGTTTATTACAAACCACAACTTTGGATTTGTAATAAAAAAAATACAGAAGAGTTCGTGTGTATGTATGTATATATCATATCTTAAAATCTCAAAAGTAGCTTTGTCATGGGAAACTTCCACTGGATCATGCACTTTGCTTTCCTAGTTAAAATGATCACCCTTTTGAAGCCAGGCGTTGAGAAAGGAAAGCTTTCTTTCTTTCTTTCTTTTTTTTGGAGAAGGATATAATATACTATAATTTTCAGAAGGAAATTGTATTTGGTGGAACTTGACTATTAATAATAATTTGAGGATTTTCCAGCAGCAGCTGCTGAGTAATTTGGACTGCTAGCCCACTGGGAATGGAAAGCAGACATTGCTGAACAATGAGCCTGCGTGAAATCCTTATGTTAGTTATACAGTGTTACCGTCCACGTTTTCCTTTGTGACCCAAAGCACTGATCCTTTTGGGGTCCGCTAATGGCCCGGTTTGAGCTACTGGTTCCTGCATAACTGTGAATTTAATGATAAGTCTGACCTGTGTTTGCTGTCAGGGAGCTTTTATTCTGGTTAGTAAATCCAAAAGCCCAACACTAGATCTTGGTTAAGGGTTATAAAAATTGTGACAAAATAGCTTTTAAAAAATCACAGAAGGAAGAAATTACTTTTAGCCTACAGGAAAGAAAAGAAGAATTGGACAGAAAAAAAAGAAACATTGTGGAGTGGGCTGAATTTGAACTAGATTTAGAGGCAGGTGGGTAATTTATATAAAAGCCAGGAAAAGGAGAAGTTGGACACCACACAACAGCACAAATAAATGATAAATGGAAACTACCATCATACACTTCACAGAGGAAATAAGTCAAGAAAAATGTTACTGAAATGACAATATTTATAAACGGTCAAATAAGAAAAGAGTGTATATTATCTAATTAAGAAGAACTTATTACCTACATAGTTTTGTTTTCTACTTATTAACCAAATTAATAAGTTTTTATTTTTAACTTTTGGGTCAGACCATATAAGAAAGCCTTATGAAGTTTCAGATTTAATTTGTTTAAGAATATATAGAAATATTCACTTGGCATATATAATTTAATACATTAAAGAATAAAAGTTTATAATAAATATCTCTAACAGATATTGAGGTAAATTTTTATTCCTTTAACAAAACAGGTAGTGGGATTAATATGAACTTATCAGTTTTTAGAAGATTATAATGAGTTTCTCTTAAGGATTTCATTTTTAATGATAACATTAAACTTCTTGGACAATTATTTAGTCTTTCACTTGTTTGGCATGTAGTTGCCTGCCACAGTGTTTCATAAATAAAACATTTCAGTGAATTGAAAAGGTATTTCTGCATTAATATGGGAGCTCAGGATGGAGTCTTGTTTTCATGCCTGATCATTGTTGAAAGGGCATTTACTCTTACAATGCATTTCTTTGATATATACTGGTAGATAGGACTCTGTTTTCTCTTGAGTATGCAAGTAACCAGTGAGCTCTCTCTTTCATGGTAGATCCCTGTAGGGCCTCTCAGTCACGGAAAAAGGAAAAAAGAAAAAAAAATTGTGAGAAATCTTATTTGTAATGAGAGCTCTGAGAAGTGAATGTTTTCTTTGTTGATATTCCTGCTTACTAATTTGAGAGATTTCTCAGGCTGACTGTTAAAAATAAACCCCATGTAAATAATTCTGATTGTATGTCATGGAGTGTGTCCACTACAATGAGACGAACTCTTTAGTATTACACAAGCACACGTACAAGATCATATATTTATACTGCCACACCATGAGTGAGCTTTAGATGCTTCAACACTTCAAAGAGGGAATAATAATCCCTAGCTTAAAGTATTCAAACCTAATAAAATGAATCCTTTCATATTTATATATGCTCAGAATATTTTGAATAATTAAAGTCTAAGTACATTAACTTAATCCAATGAGTTTCCATATTGAATTATACTTTTGAATTACATTTATATGTTGAATTCAATAGAGAGCTAGAGCAGTATTACTAAAATACATTACCATTGTTTATCCCACATAAAACAAATCAGCGATCACGTGGCAATATATGTTCATGATCATTTTGATCTCTATTACATAAAGTTGCTAGATGGCAAATGGTCTCTCTAAGGTGTCCTATGTTTCCTTGTTTAATCTTTCAAATATGAATATATGGTCAACGGGTGCAGATTAATTTTTTTGTATCTTTTTTTATTAAACTCTAGATTCCAGGAGGACATAGACCATCACTTTCTCCCTTGTGCTAAGGGTCTTATCAGAATGCTTATCACATAACAAGTGCTGGATGAAAGAAGTGCTCTGATAATTTCTATCAAAGAATAAGCTAAAGAGCAAAATATAGTATTTGAAAAAAATATTACAGTTCTTTTAAATAGTACCTATGGTTTTGCTTTTTACAGTTTTAGTTACCATTGTCAACTGTGGTCCAAAAAAAAAAGAAAAATTCTAGAAATAAACGATTTATAAGTTTTAAATTGTGCACTGGTTTGAGTACCTCCCTCCACCCCATCCCGTGAGCATTGCATCACCTCACGTCACCACAAGAGGAAGGGGCGGTACAGTACGGTGAGTGGGAAAGAAAGAGTCCATTCATGTAACTTGTAGCATATTGTTATAATTACCCTATTTCACTATTAGTTATTGTTGTTAGTCTCCTGCTATGCCCAATATATAAATTAAACTTTATCATAAGTCTGTATTTGCAGTTTCAGGCATCCACTCGAGGTCTTAGAACGCATTCCTCTCAGATTCAAGCACTGCTGTACATTTTCTAAATACGCAGTTCACAATGTAGACACATGCATTTTTATATTGAACATACTTAAAATATATGTATAATTATTATAAGAGGATAGTGACAAATTAATAGATATAGGAGGGAATGATCACTCTGTTAGTAATTGATAGGTCAACCATATTTTTAAAAGAAGTATGAGCATGAATATTTTCAATAAACAGTTGTCATATAAGATCTAAAAATCAATTATGGAATTGAATATCCAATACTTAGAGAACACACATGCTTTAAAAGTCTTAGAATACTTATATGTTTTAAGTAATATACTCAAAAGGGTTCTCAAAAATATTTTAAAAAATTGCAATTGAATAGTCTGACCAAAATGCAACTAAACTCAAAGGCATTCACAAAAATTACGTAAAATATAACAGACAATATTTGGAAACATAATGACGGTAAATTTACTGGGAATAATAGTGGAAAATCTTAAGTTGCAAAGGCACAGAGTGTGCTAAGAAGGGATTAAAAAAAAAAACCTTAGACCTAGATGTGTTAGAGCAATATATTAAAATATACAACAAGAGAATAAAATAATTTTAAAATAAAATTTCCCCCAAACGTCATAGTTATCATTTATAAAGGAGCAAGGATTAGATCTACATTGAATTTTCTTTAATTGAAACACTGGATATAAAAAGATAATGGAGTAAAATTGTGCTTAAATATTAAAGAAATAGTACTTAGAATTTTGATCTAGCTATTCAATCAAATCTAATAGTGTTTAAAAAGATAAAATATCACGATCATTTTGTTTTTATCACATTTATATGTGATAAATATATATATATATATTACAGAATATATATATGTGATAATTCTGAGAGAAAGGAATTAAATCTGTACATTTAATTCCCACATTAACAAATTACAAGAAGAACTCCACATGTTTATTTAAATAGATGAAAAAAATCAAAACAAAGAAAAACCGGCTCCCAAAGGTGGCAAACTGTGAGAATGCAAATTTATGGCCGGAAATGGGTACAGCCGTGCTTGTAGAATCCTCTGGTTCACCTCTGGCTAATAAGAGTCTGTCTGTGCTATAAGGGGAATTTATAGGCTGCCTGTAGGCAGAAAAAGAGGGTAGAAAGAGCTTTCCCTATATTTGCTGCTTTTTAATTGCCTTCTGCTCAAAATAATTTTTATGTCATAGGCATACTACAAGGTAACATTTTGTGATTTCCTTTAATTTCTTCTTTGATTCTCTTCTTTTCTTCATGCAGATTAAAATTTCTGACCTATATCATTTCCCTTTTCCTTGAAGAACTTCTTTTAACATTTCTTGCAAGGCAGGTTTGCCAATGGTGAGTTTCTTCAATTTCTCCTTGTCTAAGAGAGTCTTTATTTCTCCTTTACCTTTGAAAAATAATTGCATTTGATATAGAATTCTAGTTTGGTGAATTCTTATTTCAGTACTCTAAATACTTTATTCTCTTGCATGTTTTCTGATGAGAAGACAAACATACTTATTATTCTTGTTTCCCCTGATGCCCCAGCTTTTTTCATAACTTTCTCTTTGTCTGTGGTTTTCTGAACTTTAAATATGATCTGTTTATGTTTTTATTTTGTTTTGTCTCAAAACGAAAACACTAAATGGTGTGGAGCATGTTAATTTTGCTTGACATTTTCTGAGCTTCTTGGATCTATATGGTGTGGAATCTGTCATTAACTTTAGAATATTCTCAGGAATTATTTTAAATATTTCTTCTGCTCTGTTCTCATTTTATTCTTTCTTTGGTATCCCAGTGTTGTACTGTACTGAACAAAAATGGAGGTTTGGCTGCCTGTTGCCACAAAAGCCAAACTTGTGAGGCAGGCGCCGGTGCAAAAGGAAAGAGATTTTATTCAGGTGCTGCTTGACCCGGGAGAATGGCAGACTCCTGCCTCAAAGACTATCACCTCTTTTTCTGCCATGGGAAAAGTCCAACCATGTCCTCAAAGCCAGTGTCCAGAGTTCCTGCTCCATTATAAAGTACAGTTGTTTGGAACTGTAGGTGGCTGTGAAGTAATCTTAGTCCCCTTATAAGTAGCTTAGCTTGTTCCCTGCTGTTGTGCATTTAGGCTCCCTTCTGGAACCTGTGTGTGGAGCTCACACAGCCGTGAGCCGTGTGGCTGCTGAGGCCACATAATTGTGTGCTCCCTGGGGAATGATATGCATCAGCAACTGGATAAGACAGAGCAAGCAGCTCCCTCCTGGAGGCCATGGGCCACATGGCTGCTGAGGAGAGAACAGCCTTGAGCAAGTCACATGCGAGAGAGAGAGAGAGAGAGAGAGAGAGAGAGAGAGAGAGAGAGAGAGAGAGAGAGAGAGAGAGATTCCTTTTTTTCCGTGAGATTATATTAGTTTGCTTGTGGGATAATCCAGGTACTTTCTCAAAATGACCAGTCAACTTCCCAAACTTTGTGCGTTTTGGGTGGGTCCACCTCCTAACTGATTCCTTCTTAACCCAGGATAGTCTTAGAGGCCTCTTTGTTCCAGCACGTCCCCCTGCACCATTTTGACTTCTGTGGTGTACATGCCTGCCTTTCCCTGGTCCCACCCCTAATCTGGTACTGAAGGGGGGAGGGGCTTTTATTACTATTCTTCAAGTATCTGGCTAACTTCTTTTGTGCTCTGTATAAGAACCTCCCCCTGCAGCCCTGACCAGCTGTTTTAGGGTAGCAGTATCTTACAACTTTTGAAATAGTCCCATCATTTTTGGACATTCATGTTTTTATTCCATTGACTTATCTTCAAGGTCACTAATTTTTCTCTCACATGTTAAGTCTTGTAATGACTCTATCAAAGACAGTCTTCATTTCTCTTGTGTTTTTGATTTCTAGCATTTTCTTTTGATTCTTCCTTAGTGTTTTCATCTTTCTGTTTTCGTTGCCCATCTGTTTCCGCATGCTGTCTACTTTTACCATCAGGTTCCTTAACATATTCATCACAGGGGTTTTCCATTCTCTGTCTGATCAATACCTCATTTTTGTTATATCTTAATCTGGTTTTGATGATTGCTTTCTCTCTTCAGACTCTTCTCTTGCCTTTTGTCATGACATAATTTTTGAAAAAAAGTCAGAGGTGTTGTATTTGGTAATAGAAACTTAAGTAAATAGAGCTCTAGTGTGAGGATTTATGTCAATTTCACTATGAATTGGATGGTTAATATTTGTAGTTGCTGTAAGTACCAGAGAGTTCAAATTCCTCTAGCATCCTAGCCTTCGTCTTGCCTTCTAACTCATGGCTTTCCTCAATACTTCTTCAGGAAATGCTGTGTCTTGTAGTTTTTAGCTAACACCCACATCCTGCAGCCATGTTAGTATAGGGGTAAAGATATGGGAAACAGGGAGCATTTCATACCTTTTAAAAAATAAATCTCCAACATTAGTAGGCCTGTATCCCAGGGTTATTACTTTTACAAGCATTTTGCTAATGCAACAGACCACTTCTCCCTACTCCTTATTGCTATACCTGACTGCACCATTTCAAATCTATCTTCTGAATGTTCATACTCCTCACTACTACAGCCCCCCTTAGATAAAACAGGAAGGGTATGGGGGAGGGGTGGTGGAGGGGGAAGGATCCCTTTGCCCTGTTGGGATAAGGCTCTGAAAAATGTTTTCTTCTGTAGAGTAGGCCTTTCTTATTAAAAATGCATTGGGTATATTTCACGATGATCAGTCTTCCTCTTCTTGCCTTGTCCGGGAGAGATTCAGATGTTTCTTTTACTATGGGATGCCCTGAGAAATATCTCTGAGTCACTACTCTGGGCACTATGCAAAGCAGTAGCCTCTGGACTTATTGTCATGCTACTCTTGGAATGGAACATCTGCCTTATTTGTGTGCTAAAGGAAGGACTATTGAGGCCAAAGTACTCTCAGCCTGCCATGACTTGGGTGGACCCATCCTGTATGTGGGGTGGAGTGGAGGACAGGAACCTCGGACCTCTTAACTATACTGAAGAGGAATTTAGGTTCCTTAATTCGGAGTCTGAGGAGCTAAGAAATGCTGCCCTGGCTGGTGTGGCTCATTTGGTTGGGCAGCATCCTGTAGACTGAGGGGTCCTTGGTTTCATTCCCAGTCAGAACACACGCTTGGGTATGGGTTCGTTCCCAGCTGGGGCTGTGGAAAAGGCAATGGCTCGCTGTTTCTTTCCCTCTGTCTCCCTCTCTTCCCCTCTCTCTGGAACCAACTTTTTTTTTAAAGAAAGAAATGCTGATGGTCTACTCTTTCTTGTGAGATAAGATAACCCTTAATTGAGTGCTGAGGAGAGGTGAAGCCCAGTTTTCTTGACCATGCTTCTAGAGTGGAGTTTAATTCAAGTGGAGCTGGAGGCAGGAAGAATAGAAGTGGACCACTGGTCAAATGCCAAAGACTCATGGTGTTCTGACCACACTTTAGTAGATTTTCTGGAATAAATTATTCTCCATTTGGTGCATGCTTTTAGCACAAATCTGAGTCTTTAAATGATTTTTAAAAATAAAGTTTACCAGTTTTGATATGGAGTGGTTCTAGGGAACTACTCATGTGGCAGTCCTAAAAGCAGAGCTCCTAAACTTATTTTTATACATCATATATATTTATGCTGAATATTGAGGTGGAAGACAGTTGACGGAAAGCATGATACAGTAAGATGAGCACTGGCCTTGAAGCCATACACAGTTGGATTTGATACACAACTCTGTTGCTTACCACCTGCAGACAGAGGATCTCATTAGGCCTGACTCTGCAAAACCAGCACAGAGATTTCAAACATATTTTGTCTAATAGAGCCATTTTAAAATGCTTGCACTATTGGCTTCCAAATATATCTATTTTCCATTTAAGCATTTCAAAGTTTTTTAATTAAAAAAAAAATAAAACCAAACACTGCACTACACCATGCTTACCTTGTTACAAATACACTAGCATACAGAGTCTTCAAAATAAGAAATTTCGTACTAATGAAATAGCACTTGTACACACAGGAGATAGTTCCTTGGGATATACTTTCAAAGGGAGGGTTGAGGGGGAAGAAAGAGATGAAGTAGAATAGAACATGATTATATACTTCCAGGCACTATTTCCTCAAAATTTTCCATGTGTGAGAAACATCTAGGGAGCTTATTAAATAGCAGATTCTTTTATGCAATCACCAGATATTTTGACTTAGATATGGGATGGGTCCCTGTATTTTGTGTATTCAATAAGCGTCTCAAGTGGTTTTGATGCAGGTGCTATAGGAAACAGAATTTGGGAAATCGAGAAACATTAGGGATCTAGCCTCAGTGGCTGAAACGCTCGAGAGCGTGCTGAGAAGGAGTGGGAAATTCCATACGAAAGTTGAAAATAGAATAGGTACCATTTGGTCATGATGGCTCAGTAATGCCTTACCCAAAACATTTTTAGTCCCTGAAATTTCTGTCAAATGCCTCTGTTTTTTTAGTGACACTACCACACTCTATGCTTAGAAGTCAGCATAGACAACTTCTAAACAAACAGAGGTCTTGTTGGTTAGAGGGGGTAGAAAAGTAGCGCACAGTGTTAAAGAGGAAACCACAGGCCCGACACGGGATCACTCACACTACAAGTTCACATACAAACCTAGATCTAATACCTTATCTAACTGTCCTTTCAACCTCTCCTAGAAACATAATCTTCATCAACCAGTCTGGAATTTTCTGGTCCATACCAATGAAATAACCTCTCAAGTGGGCCCACTCATCCCCTGCAGAAAGAAGAGGTAATCTACAAGGTTAAAACCCTTCCTTTTCTCTTGCTCTCAAAACAGGTGTCCCTGCCCAAGAATAATCCTTTTTCTTTTCTTTTCTTTTCTTTTCTTTTCTTTTCTTTTCTTTTCTTTTCTTTTCTTTTCTTTTCTTTTTTTTGCTAATAGACCTCTTGCCCCACCCGGCTTCCTATAAAAACCTTCCTTTCTGTGCAATCCTTGGGAGCACCTTACCAGTTGCTGGATAGGGTGATGCCTGAAAATACCTTATGTGAAGCATTTTATTAGAATTGGTAATATGTTGAAGTTTGGTCAATTTTATCATAGCAATAACTTATTACAATTGGTGCTACTGGGGCAAGGAAAGGGGAAGGGTTTTTATCATGCACCTTGCCTCATCTTTCTGTAGGAGGTAGGATGGGGAGGGCCTACTTGAATCACTTAATAAAGCCAGTTAGATCTCAAAATTTACTCTATTAAATTTTGTTTTTTAACAACAGACAAGAGTGTGTAATGGTTCTGCATTCAGTGTTAACATTCTGAGTTTAACAACAAAGGTAAAATGGTGCAAATTTAGTTCAGAGCTACGTAGTTTTTAAAAAACTCAGATATATTCTCTACAAGATAAAGATGTTTACAGTTTATTAAAGTAGTTCTGCTCTTAAAGTATGTCATTTTGAAGAAAATTTTTAATCAATAGTTCATTAAAACAACATTCCACATAACTCTATTTTTAGAATTTTAATTTTTAATGTGACTTCTTAAAAGTCACATTACAGTCTGTATCATCTACAAAAAGTCTGTATTACAATACAAAAGTCTATACTACAGTACCAATTACAATAAAACACTGCATCGGAGGCATTGTCTTATCTTATTATGTGCTATTTCACAAGATAATTTCTTATATCCTCTGATATTTCAAGTACCCTAAGAACAAAATGAATTTTGCTCTAAAGTTTATGATAAGTGTGACATTTATTGCCATTGATGTCCCTGGTTTTACAGTGACGCCTGTGATGACAGCAATAAGGAATTACAGGGAAGTTTGAGGTTTTGGGCATTGCATTCTGTATGTTATAATTTCCCCACTCAGAAACCTCCAGAAAGTTGGAATGGAAAGGTATGTTGAGCCAGATAATTTCTAAGTTGTAGATTCTCTTTGGGCAAGAAGGTAAAAGAACACACTCATGCACAAACATGTAAACACGACATGTATTCACAGTTAGTGGAACTCATTGCAAGTCAGATATTGTTTTTTTTTTTTTTCTAAAGGGTAACTTGTTTCACTTCACACAACTCAAAAACACTCACCTTTTTGGAGTGGGTGTCTTATCACAACAATTTGGAAAACATGAGAACTGAACTATGGATTAAACAAAGGTTGGCTGTGAAAGAGACCTGTAACATCAGTGTGATACTGTGATTTACAATAAGAAATATCTCTTTGATTTTCTTCTTTTCTGATGTGGAGACCCGAACCCACTGGAATTTGCTAAGTGATGGAAGTTACAATGGTGTCTCTTGTTATGTTAATAGCATAATTTTGGACCCCAGCCAAGGGGGTCCCCATTGTTTAAGTTGGACTTATCCTCCATATCTCAGCTTAGACTACCTCTCTTTAGGAAGCTCCCATCTTCTGAAACTGAATTAGTTCCTTAGCAAGGGGTTTCAGTACACTAACACACTCCATTACAGCATTTATGTGTGCATTGGTTGATTGTCCTCTCTACGAGATCGTTAGCAATAGTACTACAGTTGCCTGATATACTGAAGATGCCCAGTGTGGGGGGGGGGGGCTCCACCCACAGGGCCCCCCAGCTGCCACAGATGAGAATAAGTCTACCAAGCCACGATCTGCTTGGGGAGGAAAGGTGGCCGATCTCTCACAGGAGAAGGTCCAGGAGCCTGTTCCTCAATGGGCTTTTATTGGGTTCATTTGCACAGGGATATAGATAAAGCTCGTTAATCATTGCCAGGCAGTTAGGATTAAACAATAGATAACAAAGAACTCTGAGGGTCTATTTTGAGTCAGGGTCAGATAGCTAAAGAGCTGTAAAACTTTGAGGAACAAACTTACTTCTTGCTTGGACCCTTATCATTTCATTGAGAGCATTCTAAACAAATCAGGTTTCACAGGATTTTACATATTCTTTCTTAGGCCTGATCACCCGGGGAACCTGCCCTTTGCAGCACCGGGCTGCACCACCCTCTGTCATTGTTTCAGGCTTAAGGCATTGTTTTAGGCTTAAGACAGGCAGGAGAAGTAAGGCAGCCAAGAGTTAGGAGATTTCTCACAGACAATGAGGACTCAGGCTTTGTCAAAGCTGAGGGGTGAGGGTCCATCACCCCCTTTTGCTATAGGCCCCAAAGTCCTTCCTTGTGGGCCTCCCACGTGATCATGCCTGTCTTAGATCGTTCCCCCCCTTGGGGAACCTTACCTGTTATTGGCTAACTGACCAAGCACTGGGGGCCAGTTATGGATGAAGTAAAAGGAGCAAAAGCGACGCTCCTTCCAGGGAGATAAGCTTTAGTCTCCTTGGTGGCTTATGGTCCAAGGTTACTCCTTCAGCATTAGCCTTGGTGGGGGTTATAGCTTCTGAAACCAGGCAGGGCAGTTCCCAACAGTCCAGCAGTTTGTGTTTTCAATTTCAATCTGGCTAACAACTATGTGTGGTATATTTTACTTAGCAAATAATCATACAAGCTAAGGCATTTGCCTCAGATTATTCAACTAATGGATAGTGGAGGTAGGCTCTTAAAACAGACCTGGTGGTGGTTTTAAATGGTGTGTTCTTTACTGGTAAAAAGAGAGGCTTGCCTGATGTCCAAGCATAACTGTCCCCCAATGTCTTATTGGAGAGACCATACATACGCATTGAAATACTGACCCCTAGGTTCCGTTACTGGTTCCATTTTTAAGACATTAACTTGCAACTTTGTATGCTTGGAATTATGGTTTCTTTACAAATACAGATCTCTTCTAAACTGTTGGCCTCTAGTATTTGATTCCCATCAGCTCCACGTGCAAACATCTATACCTGCAGTTCTTCACCCAGACAGTCTCCATAGATTTAACGCATTTCTTCGTTTCCTTACATTGAAGCCTCTGTTCTTTCTCCACCAAATTATGGGCAACTTGGGCCACTTAGGTAAGAAAACAGACACATTCTTTTTTAAAATATTTTATTTATTTATTTTCAGAGAGAGGGGAAAATTCCCAAGAGTTTTCGCTCCATTCCCTTTTCCTTGATTGACGTTTAATTGATTTTTAAGCACATGTTCTTCATGCAGACTAGCTGATATGTTTTTAAATGTTATGGGTTTGTTTTGGACATGCAGGTGATCGGCACTGAGGTCATCATATTCCTAGATGCATGGCACATTATCATCATCGATCCCTGCAGCCCCAGTCTTTATGCGTGTATTTACACAGCACCGATCCTTATTCATGTATTCCCTTTAATCTCTCCATTTCTTTTTCTCTTCCTTTTGCATAAGCCAGCATGCTAATATATTTGATATATCTGCATTATTATAAATGTATAATTTGGTGTATGTCAATATGTTATATATAAATATGTTCTATATGATAGGTCTCATGATTGCTTACATGTTTATTCATTCGAATGGGTTTAAGTTCCATCCATTTAGTTGAAATATAGCAGTTCTTTTTCTTCCAAGTGTTGCGTGGAGCTCCATGATATGATTCGGCCAATTTTTATAGTTTACTGGCTTTGTTTGCTCTCACAATTCACCATTGCTTGTATCAGCGGTGACCCAAGCCTCCCATTCCCTTTGATGGCCAATAATGATGCAGTTAATATCGTTGAATTCTCACTTAAGGATATATTCCCAGAAGTGGACCATTCAGGGGTGTCCAAGCTTTTGGCATCTCTGGGCCACACTGGAAGAAGAAGAGCTGTCTTGGGCCACACACTAAATACACAAACACTAACAAAAATCGATGAGCAAAAAATAAAAGGTTTTAAATAAATTTATGATTTTGTGTTAGGCCGCATTCATAGCCATCCTGGGCCACACGCAGCCCACAGGGCCAGGTTGGACATTCCTGGTAGATCGTAAGTATTCACATACTGAACTAGATGGCACCCAGGTTCCTGCTGGGAATGTCTGTGCCACTTCACAATCCCAAGAGAAGAATAACTACAATATTTGCTGCTATTTGGAAAACAAAGTAGTGGTGAAATGGTTCACAGAAACTCAAATACCATGGACAGACATTGAAACAGCCCCATTACACTGGGAAGGGAAATGCTCCATTAGGCCCTGACACTGCTCCCCCAGAGACGCATCCCTGCCGTTGGTCTTCTTAGCCTATTGCTCCCTTCTCTAGAAGGATATTCCACATCCATTATCCTATTCAGAAAGTATCTGGCTAAGGCAACATTTGGGGGCCCAAGGGTCATTTTGATTCTTATACATTAATTTTGATGCCTTTTAGTGTTTCTGCTGTTTTTTTGTTGTTGTTGTTTTGCTTCTTCCACATTGGCAAAACATATTCCCTTTGAAGACTTTTTTCATCCAGGGAAACAAACTAACAGAAAAATCACTCGGGGCAAGATTGGGTGAATAGCGTGGAGCATGGGGTTCATGCTATTTTTGGTCAAAAACTGCTAAAAACTCTGTGTATTTCAGATAGTTGTGCTCATGAATCACCCATCATGAAATGGGCAAACACAAAGACAGAGTCTTGAAAAAAATCTACTGAAGCCAAATGCAGCCTCTCACAACAACACCCGCTGGTACACTGATACAGATGGGTTCCTGGAACACTCACCTAGAAGGGGAATCCTATACTACATGGGTCCTGTCCTCCAGAAGATAATTCCTTTGTTTAGGGTCCCCTGTCACATTTATTATGTCATATATCCATGGTTAATCTAGAGGCTGTGCTCTGTCTCATTACTCCCTATCTCAGAGGGAAAGAGCAGTCCCTACCTGGAACATTGCTAATGGTGAGAGCAGAAGGAAAAACAATCTAAGAGCTTGATCCATCAATTTAGTGTCTGGCCTGGAAGTAATGCTTCCCATCTGCTTAGAGTGTATGGGCTAGGAAGAATTTCATGGCCCCATCTAAACAGAGCACCCAGAAGTGAAAATAACTCAGGTATCCAAAAGATGGATCATTATGACAAAAGTACCTGTGAACAGCCTACAACAATTGCGAGGTAGGGTTTGTCTCAGGAATATAAAGATAGTTGAGCTGTGCAAATATCTGTTAGTGTATCAGCCACTGTTACACAATAGAACACAGAAGGCTGGAAATTAGAGTTTTTCAGTTATTGGAAGGGTTGGTAGAGTCAATGTCAGAGAAGTCTCCACTGAAAATTATAGTCAACACTATTGAATCAGGTGTTTTTTAACAAATTATTGATGACCTTCTGTCTAACCTAAAAAATAAAAAAAAAAAAACATTGGATAGCTCCTCTACTTAGATGCATTAATAAAATAAGTGACTCAATAATCTCACCTGGAAGCCACTCCAAATGCCATATTTGCTCAGGCGTCTGTCTACAAATACCTATGCATAATAATGGTCTTTCTTCTTATGCCTTTCAGATTTATGAGGTCTTTTCACTGCCAGCTTTTAACCCAGAACAAGCTAGATGAAGAGGTTTATGAGAAAGTGCCGCTCATACTCTCTCATTTGTGAGGTAAAAGAGATCTTAGAGGAGATGATGATGACGCTTTGTTGACCATAGGCAATTCAGTATGTAAATAAAATCATATGACCATATCACTAGATACAAAAAAATATTTAATAAATAACAGTCACTCATAATGTAAAAGAAAAACCCTCAGCCAATAAGGAAAGAAATTTCATAGATACAATCTATTTATTAGAAATCCATAGCAAACATCATTTTTAATGACAAAGAAGTAGAAGAATTCGCTCTGAGCAAGGAACAAGACAAAAATATACATTGTTGTGAAAACAATTCAACATTTGTCCTTAAACATACATGTCTGCATGGGCCATGGACCCAATGTAAATATATGTGAATTTCAGAAGTCGTTAGGTAACCCACTTAATATTTTCACTTGGGTGGCTAATGGCCATCTGGCATTTAACACATGAACATAAATCTTTTTATTTCTCTCTAAGCATTTCTCCACTGCTCTGGTTCTCTGTTTCTGTATTACAAGCCATGCCAATATGGGAAGACTTAAAGTAACATTATGATTATTATTACGCCACTGCTTTATGAGTTGGCCAGGTTCCGCTAGGTGTTTTCACTAAGGAACGCTCACAGGTTCCAGTTACTTGGTGTCTGGGGAGGGGACACTTAAAAGCTTCTTCATTCATATGTCTGGCACTTGAGTTGGAATAATTGGGGCATCTACGGCCTCTTTGGCTTCTCCCTGTCCATGTGTCCTTGCTGTATGGTTTCCTCATATAACATGTTCTCTTACATGATAACTGGCAACTCCCAGAGTGTATCCTATGAGACTTAGATAGAAACTGCAGGACTTCTTATTTAGACTTGGAATTCCCAAACACCATTTCCATCACACTTTAACATTCAGTGAAGGACCGAAGATTCAGCCAAACTCAAGAAAAGAAGATTTCTAGTCCACCTCTCAAGGGGAGGGATAACAAAGTATTTGTGTCATAGTAAATCTACTTTACCCTCAGCCTTTCCCAATTTAAGGCATGGTGACTCCAAATAACTCTAGATATACTTCATCACTTTCTTATACACTGTACTTCGAATCCACCAAAAAATCAAGGAGTCTACTTTTGAAATAGATCCATGCTGACTATTGTCAGCTTTTCTATTGCTGTAATGTGGTTCAAGCTACCATCATACTTTGCCTAAATTATAATAACCTAAATACAGATTGTCATTATGTAGTCTATTGTCTACCCCACAGAATTATCCTTCTGAAATTTAATTAAATGTCTAAAACCTAAACAACTTTTATGGTTTACCATCTTAATCAGAGAAAATCCAAAGTCTCTTAACTAGCTATAAAATGCTATTGTCTGGCTATTTGTTAGTTTTATAAATGTATTTTTTCAATCTTTCCCTTGCTTACATGGTTTACCCTACATGACTGTTTGTATTTCCTAAAACACATCAATCCATACCTAAGAACAAAGTCTCACAAATATTGATCATTTTATATATGTATATATATGTAATTCTTCACTCTAAATAAAAACACTCATTCAAAAAATTTTTTTAAGATTTTTATTTATTTCTTTATTTTTAGACAGAAGAAAAGGGAAGGAGAGAGGGAGAGAAACATCAATGTGTGGTTGCCTCTCATGCACCCCCTACTGGGGACCTGGCCCACAACCTAGGCATGTGCCTGACTGGGAATTGAACTAGCGGCGACCCTTTGAGTTGCAGGCCAGCATTCAGTCCATTGAGTCACACCAGCCAGGGCTCACTCAATCTTTTAAAAAACACAATTAATTGGCCTATAACAATTTTTAAAGACATACTTGCTGAGTGGTACTGATATCTTCCTCTGTCATTTTGAATTTTTAATCTTGTATTTATGTTAATTATTTTACTAAAACATACTTCATTTTTTTAAACAATAATTATTTTGAAACATATTGTTACATTCTCAGTGATGAGTTTTAAATGTGTTTAAAAATATATAGCTTTAGTGCATTATTAGAGAATTTGAACTTTATATATACATCCTCTTAAAATTACAATTAATGTAATTAACTATAATTAATCAATATGTTATATCAATTAATTGCATATCATTTACATAAATGATATATAATAATCAATATTAAGTATAATTAATTGATTGTAATTAACTATTCATTGTCACATAGTTAATTATATAATTATAGCTATGTGATTAATTATGTTAATTATGATTAATTAACATAATTAATATGTTTATTAGATACTAATAAATGTTTTATGAGCACTTGAACAGTTTTATTTTTAAATATATAACTAAATGGAAAATATAAATATCACTTTAGGTATACGATTAAAACTGTGGCCACCTTAATGTCACATGATTAGATAAATCTCATACCTGTAAGTTAGCCAATGTTATTAAAATTGTAATTGACAATTTATTCTACATTTCTAAAATTATTGATTCATATAATTATTCATAAGTGAAAAATTAGTTTGAATGTACTTTCTTTAATATGACAATTAAAATAGCTCATTTCATTTTGTACTATATCATTTATTTTACTTTAATTTTGATTGTAGAGAGAGGGAAAGGAAGGGAGAAAGAGAAGGTAAAAAACACCAAACTGTCCTCAACTGGGAATTGAACCAGTGACCATTTTGTTTAGGGAATCATGCCCAACCAACTCAGCCACACCAGCCAGGACTGGTTTTTTTGATACTATATTAACAACATGTGCCATTTGTCTCAAGACGACAAATCTTTTTTCTTCCTTTTAAATATATTCAGGAAGTTCAAACGTACAGGTAGTTCTTTAATGTGTATTGTTTATCCTAATATAACTATGTTTAATGCATCATCTTTATAAAATTCAGAAATGAACGAGAAAGAAAGCCCTCATCTATTATCAGAGTACATATTAAATTGTAGTGTATTTTCTTTTAGAAATATTTGTGCATACATGTCTCTGTGTATAGATACATAACTGAAGAAAATTAAGATATGTATTTGATAGTTTCTATTACATATTTTCATGACCTTTATAATATTTTTAGTATGTGAAAATATGTTGTGAGGAATGCATAACATTGCATTATATTTGAGTTCTCTGATTTTGTAGTAATTTACTTACTTCTTCACCCAATATTGGGCATTGTACCTGGGCTCAGAGTTTTGCTAGCATACATAATGCTGCCATACACATTCTAGGCAAAATTCACTATGCACATCTCTGATTATTTTTCAGGATATATTTCAAAAATGGAATAATGGAGTCAAAGAGTATGAATACTTTAATGATTTTGATAAATGTTGCCAAATTACTCTCCAGAAAGTTTCCATACATTTGTATTCTCCAAAGCAGCATATTAGAATACCATTTGCATTTCTTTAATTATAAGTCATATTGAAGACTTAATATTATTCATATTTTTAAGATATACCATACATATCTAGTAATATATAATGACTGAAACATTTCCTAGTTTTCTTTCTCTGATTTTAACTCTCTATGATTATTTCTAGATCATGAGATTACATATCTCACTATATTTTCTTTTTGTTATTTTCAATTTTTATTAATTTTACTTTACCAAATGAATGTGTTTTATTTAAATTTCTTATGTAACCTACTTCTTATGAATTCTAACATAACTTTTTTCAAAGAAACATTTATTTTATTCGTGGAATTCATGGAGCTGATAAGGCTTTTGATATGGGTCCTTACTAGATTATGGTATCTTCTCACATTTATCCAAACTACCATTTGCATATCTCTTACCATTATTCTGATACCCTGATATCACCACAACGTTCCAACCCTATTTTTTAATATTTTATTGTTTATCCTATTACAGTTTTCCCAAATTTTCCCCTTTGTCCCCCTCCACCCAACTTGCCCCACTTCCATAGTCAGTCCCCACATCCTTGTCTATGTCCATAGGTCCTTCATGTATGTTCTTTGACTAGTTCCTTCACCTTCTTTCAGTCAGCCCCAGCCTGCCCCCTCCTCTCTTAGAGCTGCCAGTCTGTTCCATGATTCCATGTCTCTGGTTCAATTTCACTCATTAGTTTATTTTGTTCATTAGATTCTTCTTATAAGTGAGATCATATGGTATTTGTCTTTCACCAAATAGCTTATTTAACTTAGCATAATAGTCTCTAGTCCCATCCATGCTGTCACAAAAGGTAGGAATTCCTCCTTTCTTTTCTCTTTCTTTCTTTCTTTCTTTCTTTCTTTCTTTCTTTCTTTCTTTCCTTCTTTCTTTCTTTCTTTCTTTCTTTCTTTCTTTCTTTCTGTTACATGTTATTCCATTGTGTGTGTATACCACAGTTTTTTTATCTACTAAGCTACTGATGGGCCCTTAGGCTATTTACAACCTTGGCTATTGTAAACAGTGCTGCTATGAACAATTATGGTGCATCATTTCTTTTGAATTGGTGTTTTGGAATTATTAGGGTATATTCCCAGCAATAGAATCACTGTGTCAAAATAGTCAGAGCTACAAAAATGAAAAAAGACTTAAAAAGAATGAGGATAGTTTAAGGGCACTTTGGGACAACATGAAACAAAATGGTATTTGAATCATAGGGATACCAGAAGGAGAAGAAAGGAAGCAAGGGATAGAAAACCTGTTTGAGAAAACAATGACAGAAATATTCCCTGACTTGGTGAAAGAAATAGTCACACAAGCCCAGGAAGCACAGTGAGTCCAAAGCATGATAAACCTAAACAGGCCTACTCCAAGACACATCACAATAAAAATGGAAACATTTAAAGACAGAATCTTAAAAGCAGCAAGAGAGAAAGAGCTAGTTACCTACAAAGGAGCTCTGATAAGGCCATTAGCTAATTTCTCAACAGAAACACTACAAGCAAGAAGGAACTGACACATTTTATTCCAAGTAAGGAAAAGGAGGGACCAACAACCAAGACTACTCTACTCAAAAAGGCTCTCACTTAAAGTGAAAGATGAAATAGTTTCCCAAACAAACAAATAAAAAAAGCTAAAGGAATACATCTCCACCAAACCAGCATTGTAAGAGATACTAAAAGGACTGCTTTAAGAAGAAGGAATAGAAAGGGAGAGAGAGAGAAGAACTCAGGTACTAAGGGAAAAATGGCAATGAACAAGTACCTAACAATAATAACCTTAGGTGTAAATGGATTAAATGTTCCACTCAAAAGACACAGGGTCACTGAATGGATAAGAAACCATGATGTGCATACGAGGTATGTGGCCATGTAATATGAAAAACAGAGACATCATTGAAGAAGACACCAGGTACAAGAAATATTGTACATAAGACAATGACACTTCAGCCCCCTTCCAAGTAGGCACCTTGGGAACCTCACACAGTTCTCCCAATTGCCATCGGCTGATGCCAACATATTTTCCTGAATCTCATCAATGGTTTGAAATCTCTTCCCTTTCAAAGGTGATTTTAGTTTTTGGAAGATCCAGAAATCCCAGATGCCAAATCTGGGCTGTAGGAGGGCTGAGTCACCTGGGTGATTTGATGTTTTATCAAAAATCCCTGCATGAGATGCGATGTGTGCGTGGGTGTGTTGTCATGATAAGGCTGCCAATCATTAGCTGCCCACAGCTGTGGCTTTCTGTATCATCTGATTAGTTTCCATGAAGGAATGTTCAAGCTTAATGCAAAATTAGATGCAGATTCATTGCTTACTCACTCAGTCATTTTGAATGCGACAGCCACACCTTACACATGCTCAATCAGTGGTGTCTACCACCCCCACTGATTATTTCAGTGAAGTCATCATTATTCACTCTTGCACATTCTAGTCCACTGTCCTTGGCTGCCAGGTTACATAGATGATGTCACACAAACCATTCTCCTTATATTAACAATTGCTGGACTTCTTCTGGACACACCTCATATATGCGGTCTTCAAGAGACCACCTCAGAACAAGAGATTTACACAAGCTGAAGGTGAAGGGATGGGAATAAATATTTCATGCAAACAGACATGAAAAAAAGCTGAGGTAGCAATACTTATATCAGACAAAATAGACTTCAAAATAAAGACTATATAACAAGAGACAAAGAATGCCACTACATAAACTTACAAGACTAGTCCAAAAAGAGGATATAACCCTAGTAAGCATATATGCACCCAATGTAGGAGCATTTAAACATATAAAGAAAATCTTGGAGGACTTTAAGAAAGGGATCCATAGCAAGAGAGTTACTGTAGGGGATTTTAACAGAACTGTCAACAATGGATAGATCTTCCAGACATAAAGTCAACAAGGATATAGCAACATTAAATGGCGGTCTAGATCAAATTGACTTAATTGATATTTACAGAACATTTTACCCCAAAGAAGCAAAATATACGTTCTTCGCAAATGCACATGGATCATTTTCAAAGACAGACTACATGGAAGGACATAAAAAATGCCTTAATACATTCAAGAAACTTGAAATAATATCAAGCATCTTTTCAAATCACAGTGGCTTGAAAGTAGAATCCAACCTCAAGAAAAAAAACCCTCAAAAACATCTAAATACATGGAGGCTGAATAACATTTTATTCAATAATGAATGGGTTAGCAATGAGATCAAGGAAGAAATCAAGAAGTATCTGGAAAAAAATGAAAGTAAACACACAACAACCCAAAACCTATGGGACACAGTGAAAGCAGTCCTGAGAGGGAAGATCATAGCATTACAGGACTAGCTAAATAAGATAGAAAAATCTCAGATAAACAACCTAGTTCTAACAGAACTAGAGGAACAATAACAAAGACTAAAGCGAGTAGAGAGAAGGCATCAAGATCACGGCAGAATTAAAGAACATAGAAACCAAAAACAAACAAACAAAAAAACCAAAACAAAGGATCAATGAATCAAGGAGCTGGTTCTTTGAAAAGATAAACAAAATTGACAAACCTTTAACTAGATTCACCAAGAAAAAAGAGAGAGAGAGAGAAGACCCCAAAATATAAAATTGGAAATGAAAGAGGAGAAAAAACAACTGATACCGCAGAAATACAAAGGGTTGCAATAAATTACTATGACCAACCTTCTTTTTATTTTAAATTTAAATTTCTCCCTGATTTGTGTATATTCTTATTATAAAGTTTGCTTCCTGTTTATGATTGTGCTTTCTAATTTTCAGGCACTTGATTCTTACCTGTGAAATTATACATATATTTATGTGGAATGGCTATGCTTTCAATTGGAATCCCCTTATGCCAAGATGCTAAAAACACATTCTCATTAATGTCTCTGTAATAAGAAATACAAGTAAAACCAAAACATACTTACTACCTAATACTTACTGGAGGCTTAATTCATTAGATTATTTATTAATTATTTTTTTAGAACAGACTTGAGTTAATTACAGACAGTTAAATTTTGATAAATAAGTGAATGGATAAAGCCAAGATTTAATCTCTTAAATCTTGTAATCTTTTATAGTGCAGAGAATGACACAAAGAGGGAGAAGGGTGGAACTTTCATCCATAACATTAAGAAATCAAATAAATGATTCTGGGATAATTTCTGTTTAGGCAGCTTCTTAAGTTATGAGTATATCACAGCATCAATGATAAATTTCCCTTTACTTCAAAGACAGAATGTTTTCCACAATTAACCTCTATTAAGACCGGCCTTGGTGGTTTTCAGTTCAATTGAAAGTTGCAAAGGAGCTTAGAGCTTTGATTTTTTCCATATCTGTACATCTTCAAAACCTAGAAATAATTATAGACAAATTATTTAGAATGAATTTGAAATAGAAGGTATAATGTCTGATGTTAGGATGCACAGTTTCTTAGGGAAGAATGATCTTCCTCCCGCCTTGGTGAAGCGATCCACGTTGTAAGTGTGCAACTCTGCCTAAGTGTCTGGTCACAGACTTTGGGATACAGTTTGAACATTTTTCCCTGTGCAGGATTCCTTTGTGGTAAGTCACCATGCTCAAAAGCAGGCATAGGGTGGGGCCTCTTTTGTGATGGGGATCTGCAAAATGTCATCAAGGCTTCTCTTCCTCATCGAGATGTTTGTCTTGTCAGGTGGCTTCCTGATGAGTCTTTATTCAGATTATTGTCTTCAGAGCTGCCACGTTGTTATTCAGCTTCGTTCTCTGACAGTATGGGATTGTCACAACGTTTGAAATCACCTGCCAGCTCTCCCCTAATTCCATGGACACTGAAGCTGACATCTGTCTAAAGCAATGTGAACATAAACATCTAGGATTTTATGGAAATAATACTCAAGCTTATCATTGTTCATTTTCTAATAACTATCAAAGATAATAAGTATACTTGCCTGATACACACATTGTGGAAATAGATTAACTGTAGAAAGGGATATTGTTCTCAGAAAAAGTTAATTAAATTTGGGTTTGTAAAATTATTTTAATGTCTGGGCACCGCTATCTTCCACAATTTACAAAGTTCACAAACATTTATTAATAAGGGCATACTTCTTTGAATCAAGAATTTACTCTCATTTTGTATGATTTGAAGGGTATATGAAACTTTATAAAATCTCATGCTTTCCCCCTTTGCCAATGTGGCTCAGTCGGTTGGAGTGCCATCCCATCAAACAAAAGGTTGCAGGTTCGATTCCCAGCCAGGGCACGTACTTAGGTTGTGGGTTCAGTACCCAGTTGGGGCACGTATGAGAGATAACCAATTGATGTTTCTCTCTTGTATCAATGTTTCTTTCTCTCTCTCTCTTCCTGTCCCCCTTTAAAATGTCCTCGGGTGAGGGAAAAAAGTCTCATGCTACTCTGAGCATGCCACAAAACATAGATATTTTTATGATAATTATGTCAAAGTCTATTTTTCTGTGTGAAACATAGTGCTGGAGCTCAAGCTTTCATAGAGTCAGAACAGGAGAATATTCATTCTCAGCTCTGTTGATCTGATTTCCTCTTTAAAAATCATTGGGAGAAATAAGAATTACTGAGATATGCATATCACCTTTTTAAACAATGAATTTTCCCAAATTTTAACGTGAATCACTTTTTAAGACAGATGCAAACAATCCCATAAGGAATAAAGTTGAAATATACAGCAAAGAAGCCAACTGTTAGAGCTGAAAATAAACCTAGAAAAAAATATTTGTTCATCTTCTCATTTCAAAAACAAAGAAATTGAGGTAAACTTGTACTTCTTTATGTTTGAAAAGAAGGTCAATAACCCTCTGAGAAATTATTTAACATGAGGTTAGATGAAAATGTTGTTTTCACTAACAGAAATACAATAACAATTAAAAGTAAATTGTCAGGAAAAGAGAATCTTCTCTAAAATAATTCTAATGTAAAATGTACAAAATAATGTCCAGGCAAATAGGCCAAATATACACTAAAAAATACATTGTGTCTCCCAGGAAAAAATACACATAGTCATATAAAACAGAATTTTCACCCAGTTTCACAGGTTTTGTGGACTCCCATTCATGATCCACTGAATTTATTAATCCTAGCTTATTGTTTAACAAGTTATTTATTTATTGCATGCTGCACAAAAATTCAAACAAAAATGAAATGCTCCTCTAATGAAATATGCTGTTTTAAAAGTTCATTTTTTTGCTGTTGCAGGTTGATTGATAAGAGTAACAAAAGGAAACTGAGCAATTTTAATAAAAGATAGAATGTGATACCAAAACGTTAATTATTCCAAACAAACACATAAGCAAAAATACAGACCAATGGAGCATGATAGGGAGTCCAGAAACTACCCAACAACATATGAAAATTGTATTTATGATGTGCAGCTGGCTTCCCATTCTATTGCCCCCTGTGAATATCCATCGCTTCAAACTCTATTGTTCTTTTCTCAGACATATGCTGTACCACCTGTCATCTATCTATACAGATTTCTATACAGATGTTTTTCAGTTTACAATGGACTCATGTCTTGATAAACCCAAAATGAATTGAAAAAAACCGTAAGTCAAACACATATTTAAGGTATTTTACCTACTGAACATCATAGCTGAGCTTCACTTGCCTTAAACATGCCGAGAACACGTACTGTAGGCTACCGTTGACACAACCATCTTGCCGTCCCTGCTCAGGATCAGGAAAGGGTGATGTATGGCACATCACCAGCTGGGGAAAAGATCAGAATTCAAAATAGGAAGTATGTTTCTTACTGAATGCATATCGCTTACCCACCATTGTAAAGTCATCACATCGTAAGTGGAACCATTGGAAGCCGGGATGTGTGAGTCTACTTCTGGGCTCTCTTTTCTGTTCCATGGGTTCGTTTTTCTGTCTTTACACCAACATCACACTATGCTGCTGATTCTAGCTCTAAGAGGCAATCTCATGACTTGGTAGTGCATTTATTCTTTCCTTGGTCTTTTTCCAAGCTATCTTAGTACAGCACTTTGTAAAATGCCACAAAAATCCATGTTAGGATATTTGCTAGCAGTGTAGTATTGATCACTTGGGCTGTTCTAGGTCAGCTGGGGAAAAGCGTATTGTGTAACACCAAGCCTTATGAACTTGAAGTCTCTCTCTATTTTCTTGGGTCTTCTCTAAAGCCCTTTATAACAGTATCATTATTCATTATAAAAGATTCTTGAACATTTTCTCAATTTATTCACAATTGAAATAGTTTTATTACTATTGTAAATTATATTACATAAACTGTTCTAATATTTGTTGTTGATGTTTAGAAGTAAAACTGGCTTTTAAAATCATATGCTATAAGCTTTCTAATATTCTCAATTATATATAATAAATTATTTCTATATGTTTGTGTTTTCACATAGAAAATCACTTATGACAGATAATGATAGTGTTATTTCCCTCTTTTCATTTTCTGCTTACTTAATTTTATTTTCTTATTGGGATGTCTAAGCTTCCAACAAAAAATTGAATAGAAGATAGAGGGTATTATTCTTCATTTGAAGGGAAGTGCTTCTAACATTTACCTATTGAAATTATTTTTTATTGGTATTTAAAGTTGTATAGATACAATTCATCCAATTAAAAATTTTATTCAATTAAAAGTTAATTTACTGATTTTGTTCTATGTGCAAAGAACTGTTCTAGAGCCCTGAAATGTATTAATAAATAGACTTGGCCAAATTCCCTACCTTTATGATATGTTTTTATTATCTTTCATCTTAAAATGCTTACTAATTTAAATAACAAATAAACTTCCACAATAACTGCAACTCATTTGACTTGTGGGTAATTTTAAATGTATTATGGTATTTCCAATATTTACCAAAGAATTCTTAATTATATATTCATTATTTTTACTTAAGTACTCTGGTATAAAAATCATAGCCTAATGGTTTTAGTTTTTTGGAAAAATTTGGACATGCTTTGTGACTCAATGTGAGTCTATTTTTTAAATGACCTATGTGCATTTTAAATTGTTTTGGCAGTTATTAGGTAGAGTCATTTAATTCTCTTGCCAATCCAATGAGGAGGCTATTATTATAATTACCTTGTTATTTCCATTTTAGAGGAGAGAAAATTGAAACAGAGAGGTTAAATAATTTGCCCAAATTCACATAGCTTGTAGGCAGTAAATATACCAGAGAACTGGGCCTAGAATATGTCCTCTTAAACCTAAGCTATATTGTTTTATTTGTTGTATCACAGTAATAGAAACATCACATTAAAGGATGAAGTAAAAATAAAATAAAAGTTTTACATTACATTATGGGAAGACTTAGTGGTGAAATGATATTTAATTATGGAAAGAGATTTTGCCCTTGGTGTGGCACTACAGCATATGATAAGAGTAATGAAGTGAAGTTGCAAAGAAAAAATGAAATCACACTGAAAGGAAAATCCAACACACAGAGCTTGCCAGAGAAAGAAGATTCATATCAGAATCATGAGACTCCACTAACCTGGAACTTTCAATGCACGGAAGGACTACGAAGTGTAGTGGAGAGAGTATTGAGAGCAATTGTGCTCACAGACCACATACACGGTAGCCCCTGCCAGGAACATCTTCCACAGCCAGCAGATTGTATGACTGTAAATAGCGGCACATTGCTAACATTTATATTCTTACTGATCTCTTACACTGCCCTTGAAATATTGGTTTTTCTGGAGAAATAACATTTGACTTGATAGCATTATGGTAGATCATCAAACACTGTATTTTTGTCAAATGTTAAGTACAAGAAATATTGTGTTTATGTGCTCTGCTTTTTAGTCAATAATGAAAGCAATAAAAATGATTAAACCTTAGGAAATATAGAGTCCCTGAAGAAAGATGAAAAACAACATACTCATATATCTAAGAAGAGAGCAAGCTGGGAAGAAATGTGAAAGAAGCATTAAATATTAAAAATAAAACAAAAACTCATCAAGAAATGCTAAAATAATTCTTTCTGCCGCCTATCCACCCCCTTCCCTTAGTCAAAGGTAATTAAAGTTGTAACTAGATTTAGAAATGGGGATCCAGCATCTTAAAAGGTTGGAGACATGTGACAAGGTCAAATTCAAGGTGAATTATCAAGTACCCAATAGCTAGTACCAAGGAAAAAATAAGAACTTATAGGAAAACCAAACTATCATGCCTTGCAATAATAAGAAAATCATCTATAATAGATTGCAAGTAGCTATTAACTCTCTATATAACTCTATTAGCTTTCTAGCATCCTATCTTAAAAGGGAACAGGTGAAAATTATTCTCTGTGTTTGTATTTTCGGGGGCAAGATGGCTGTTGTGACTGAGACTCAGAAGGGTGTTGCCATCCACCCAGACTCGAAGAAGCATGGAGGTAAGGAATTAATCCATGTACCCTTCACAAGTCACCCCGCTCAGTTTTCTCAGATGTGGCCAACTATGCCAGCTCAGCTGCTCAAGAGATAGCTGGGATCACTGATACTGTTCTCAATTTTACAACCAGCCACAGGATCCGTTGCCTTAAACAAGGGCTAGTGATTTTCAAATAGAGTTGCCAAATGATAGCCAAACATACGTGGAGGGCTGTCGGTGTTGGAGAGCTCAGATGGCCCTCTGCCTAGCAAGCTGTGCAGGCTTGACCTAGCCATTTCAGCAAGCTCAACTTTTTGTGATTGAACATTGGAAGACCATGTGTCATTTTGGGATGGGGTTATACTGTACTAAAACTTGAGTTCTGAAATAGATGTCACAAGCATGATCTCGAGTGTTTCAGTTTCTTTTCCTCTTTAGTTATAGTTTTCTGGGAGGGGGGTTCTTTTTTTCTCTATGATTTTACTCACGTGTGGAATCTAATGAACAAAATGGGCTAATAAGCAAATAGAGACAGACTCATAGATAGGGGGCAGGCTGATGGCTGTCGGGGGTGGTGGCTGGATGGGGCAGTTGGGTTAATTATCCAGTTTTAAAATTTGCTACACAGACACCAAAGAAGAGAGAGCAGTACGCGAACATGAAAAATTCTATCAGTCAACATGAATTATATTTTGTATCTTTTCATTTATGGCATTAGTGTTCTCAATTCTGGGGGCAAAGAGGTTACTTGATGGTGTTTTCTGTGAGGTGTTAAAAAAGTCACATGGTGATTTTGAATTAATGTTTATATAATTCAAGAGTGTGTCAGTACAACTCCAGAGTATTGAAACCTCACACTACATTATAGACATGTTTTCTTGAGATGTTAAAATAACAGGCTCAGTACCTTTCAAGTACTATTTCGGTAAAGAGCACCCTATATTATGGAGGACTTTGATAAACTTAAAAATCTCTAGCAGGTTAATAAGAAAGGCAGAGACCTAAATTATGGCTTATAATGAGATGCAGTGGAGGAATTGAAGGGACTTGAGTTTAGAAACATACTAAGTGGTTGAAGATCAGCGAAATTCTATCGTGAGGAGGAGTAAATTTTGTGTGGGTTCAGAGTGGAAAAGCCATGATAGTAGGCAGATATCCCACGGAGCCAGATATTGGTTTAAAATAAGGAAGAACTAAATATTAGAACTTGTTGAAAATATAAGTCACCAGGAGCTCAAGCTTTTTTATTATTATTTTAAAATTATTGCTGTTCAGGTACAGTTGTCTGCATTTACCCCCCCCACTCCCCCCACCCCAGCCATCCCCACCTCCATCCCCTAATTCCATCTGCCCTGGGTTTCGTCCATGTGTCCTTCATAGAAGCTCAAGTTTAATAGCAAATTGTTACAGCAGATGCAGCCCCACTGCTATGAGTGGAGGGTTACACCCATTTATTTTTAACATCATCCTGTTTAACTCCAAGTTTTTACTGTTTTCTGAGGAACAAGTCCTAACGGGACTGGAATTAGAGTAGCTAACTCTACTCAAAGTACATCTGGGGAGTAGATGAATAACATTTTATTTTCCCTGAAGTCAACAAAAAAGTTAAAAAAATATATGATAGCTTTGTTTGAAAACAGCACTATATGAAGTCACAGACTTGTATTTCGTTTTCATAAAATAAGGAAGTAAAATGTGATTCTTTCAAAGCTTCACAGAGCTACAGAAGTCTGACAATTAAGATGAGAATGTTAGCAGAGGCTCAGTTTGAACAACAGGAACATGAAAATCGCAAGAGGGCAAAAATCAGTTTTTGTTTGAGGAGGAAAAGCTCAACTTGTTGCAGTGGTTTTTACACTGTAGGAGTTAAATTTGAATTTTGGGGGCCGTGAATTGTTGTGTTGAAATTAGCATATATTTGTGCAGATAAAGAGATCTTAAGGTTACTGAATATCATGGTTAGTTATCCATCAGATACTTAGTTAACTGCTCACTTACTGCCAAGTCAGATGAAAATAATTGTTCAGTGAGCAATCAGAACACTTGAGAATCAAAGGAAATTGTTTCAAGCTGCAACTCCATCAAAATCTACAGATTATATGGAAAAATTAATTAAATCATTTTAACTTTCATTTATTATTTTGGAAAAGGCACATAAAATAGGTCCTATTTACAATGAATTTTCTTTTTTTTTCTTGAAAGGATGATTTTATTGTTGTTTATTTTTTTCATAAATTACTTTATTGTTGTTCAATTACAGTTGTCCACATTTTGTCCCCACCGCTCCCCCCAACCCCAGCCAAACTTCCCTCCCTCCCTTGCTTCCACCCCCACCCCTTGGTTTTGTCCATGCGTTCTTTATAGTAGTTCCTGAAATCCCTTCACCCCACAGTCCCCTCCCTCATCCCCTCTGGCTATTGTTAGATTGTTCTTAATTTCAATGTCTCTGGTTATATTTTGTTTGCTTTTTTCTTTTGTTGATTATGTTCCAGTTAAAGGTGAGATCATATGGTATTTGTCTTTCACTGCCTGGCTTATTTCACTTAGCATAATGCTCTCCAGTTCCACCCGTGCTGTTGCAAAGGGTAGGAGCTCCTTCTTTCTCTCTACCGTGTAGAATTCCACTGTGTAAATGTACCATCGTTTTTTGATCCCCTCATTTACTGCTGGGCACTTAGGTTGCTTCCATCACTTGGCTATTGTAAATTGTGCTGCTGTGAACATTGGTTGCACAGGTTCTTTTGAATTGGTGTCTCTGGGCTCTTAGGGTATAGCCCTAGCAGGGGAATTGCTGGGTCAAAAGGCAGTTCCATTTTTAGTTTTTTTGAGGAAATTCTATACTGTTTCCCACAGTGGCTGCACTGGTCTGCATTCCCACGAGCAATGTACTAGGTTCCCTTTTCTCCGCATCCTCTCCAACATTTGTTTGTTGATTTGTTTATGAAGGCCATTCTGATGGGTGTGAGGTGTTATCTTATTGTGGTTTTAATTTGCATCTCTCTGATGGCTAGTCATGCTGAGCATCTTTTCATAGGTCTCTGGATCCTCTGAATGACCTTCTTTGAGAAGTGTCTGTTCAGGTCCTTTGTCTATTTTTTAATTGTTTTTTTGTTTGTTTGTTTTTTGTTTTTTGTTTTTTTTTTTTGTCTTCCTGGAGTGGAGTTGTGTGAGTTCTTTACGTATTTTGGAGATCAGACCCTTGTCCGAGGTATCATTGGCAAATATGTTTTCCCATATAGTTGGTTCTCTTTTCATTTTAATGCTGTTTTCTTTAGTCATGCAGAAGCTTTTTCATTTGACGAGGTCCCATTTGTGTATCCTTTCTTGTATGTCCCTTAATTTAGGGGACATATCAGTGAAGATGCTGCTGCGTGGAATGTTTGAGATTTTCCCACTGATGTTTTCCTCTTGGACTTTTATGGTGTCACGAGTTATATTTAAGTCTTTTATCCACCTTGAATTTATTTTTGTGTATGGTGTAAGTCGGTGATCAAGTTTCACTTTTTTGCATGTAGCTGTCCAGATCTCCCAACACCATTTGTTGGAGAGGCTATTTGTACTCTATTTTATGCTTCTTCTGCCTTTGTCAAATATTAATTGACCATAGAGACTTGGGTTTATTTCTGGGCTCTCTGTTCTGTTCCATTGGTCTATGGGCCTGTTTTTATGCCAGTCCCAGGCTGTTTTGATTACAGTGGCCTTGTAATACAGTTTGACATCAGGTATTGTAATCCCTCCTGTCTTTGTTCTTCTTTCTCAATTGCTGCTGCTCTTCAGGGTTGTTTATGGTTCTATATAAATTTCTGAAATGTTTGTTCTATATCTGTGAAATATGTCATTGGTACTTTAATAGAGATTGCATTGAATACAATGAATTCTTATAAATACTAAATGTGATAATTCAGATAAGCACTCAGTACTTACATTACCTTCATTGTTAACTAACTACTCTGAAATACTAGATATTTATAAAATAAATTATTATTGACTATAACAAAATTTCTTCATGACATCATTTGAACGTCTATACCATGCTTTTCAATGTTCAAATGACTCCAATAATAACGAGAATATAAATACATTTTGGTAGCTAAAGTGAAAAACAGCAAAACTTAAAGTTTCTCTCTCTTTCTGTTCCCTTAAGAAAACATTAAAGAAATTTTTCAGAAGCAAGTCTATCACAGCTCTGAGGATACATTTCAGGGAGAGATTCAATGAATTTTAGAATTTCATCTTTTGTTTTAATACTTCGTGTGCTGAAAGAGAAAGTGGGCAGTACTGGTGATCCTGGGATTCGGAAATATCAGATGAGGTTCTCAGATACAGGGTTGCCTCTGGCAGAGCTGAAGGAATCCTTTCTTAACCTCTAGCTGATATTTGAGAGATGACAGAACATTCTGCGTACTAGAGTTATGTGTAAAAATGGAAATAAGATTGATATAAAAATGCAATCATGGTGGAATTTGACATCAAGGCCATACCTAGACAATCAAAATTAATATCACAATAGCCTTGAAAATGCTATTATTCCTACTATCTTAATTGGCCACTTGACTTTCTGTAATAACAATGATATTTAATAATCAAATAAAGCAGTATCCCAGTATGAATGGTATGTGAACTGACATAACTGAAGACCAGGCCTGACTTTAAATGTTCAGGTAAGACTCCATAAATATTGATGGCTTGAGAACATTTAATATACACACTTTTTCCTTAATTTCAGTGTTTGTTGCATGACCTTATTCTAGGATTTGCTCCCAATAGATTTGTGTTGGCATAAGAAGTCAATAGTGGAGATTGACTGTGGGCAAGGTTAGTGCTGAAAATATGGACTTAATGGGTGCCATCAAATCAACCAATATTTACATTATAGTGATCCCAAAAGGACATGAAAGAAATAGAAGGGGAAAGAAAGCTTATTCAAAGAAGTCATTGCTGAATCTTCCGTAATCTGGGGGAAGAAACAGTTTCCAGATCCGAGAAGAACAGAGAGTTCCAAATAAGATCATTCCAAAGAGACCAACTCTGAGATGTATTGTAATTAAATTGTCAAAACTAGAAAACAAAGAGGTAGTGAGGGCTTTTTTCATCTAGAGAAACAAAAAAAAATGTCACTCAGGGTGAGATCGGATGAATAGGAATGGTGGGGTATGGGGGTCATGTGGTGTTTTTGGTCAAAAACTGCTGAACACTCAGTGCAGTGTGAGCAGGTGCACTTGTCAGTTGCTCATTAATGGGTGAACGTGTTGAGTTAAGAAAATGTTCACTGAAGCTGAACACAGCCTCTCACAACATTGCCAGCTGATACACTGATACACATGGGTTTCTAGAACTCTCACCTTAGCAGGGGAAGCCTGTACTATAAGGGTCCCGCCTTCCAGGAGATAATCCATTTTGCGGGGGGGTCTTCCTTATATAAGAGGAAACAGACCATAATAATAAGGAATAAATGAGTGACTTTATGGTATATTAGAAATCAATAAGTGATTATGGGAAGAAAGAAAAGAAAACAGGCTAGTGTAATGGGACTAAAAATCCAGGGCCAGGCCCTAAGGAAGGCTACTGCACTCAGCCATAAAAAAAGCTGGGTTCACTCCTGGGCTTTGCTCCTCAATAGCTTAAGACCTCATTTTCAAAGGCACTTCTGGAATATTAGATATTTGAAGATTTGCTCCGAGGTAATTAAGTATAATAGTCTATGAGTCTATGTCTAAGCTAAGCAACTCTCACACAAAGAGGTTAAATCGGTGATATTAATGACCATTCCAATCTAAGAATACAAATAGGGGCAAAGCCTAGCTTGTAGGAACAAACCCTGGCTTGTAAGAACAAAACACATTATTGTCTGAGATTCAATGCTAATTTTATTCATTACCCAGAATCTCTGCATATAAAAAGTTAACTATGTCATAGAATTTCTGCAGTTATTAAAAATAATACTGTCATAAGTGCAAACAAAATCACTTCCCAGTAGAACATGAGTAGAGTAACATTTTATAATGTTACATAATATAACACTATGTTATATTTATGATGTTATAGAATGTCAGGTTGGCTTGGTTCTTCGGCATAGAAAATTGTGGTGTAAAAATGTTAGATATTCATAGCCGGGGTTTAATGTGCTGGATGCATTGCCTGCCTATGCTTTTCCAGGTGGTTCTTCAAACTGAAACTTAACTACTTAAGCATTTCAAATATGACAAATAGCTCTTTGAAGTTGACTTTTGTATGTGCATCAGAGAAACACAAGATGGAACATAAATAAAAACAACTCACAGAAACAAGGTTTAAGATCTGACATTTCTAAGCAGCAGGTTTCTCTGTCCCCAGGGAGATAAACAAAACTATTGAAAACCCCATTAGGTATATTTATAGCCTGGGCTTAATGTCTGGGATGTAAACTCAGATGCCAGACTGCTAGCTACCAACTTTGGGATGGAAGAAAACCACTTCTCAGAGACAACATTTTCATCCTTTCCACATCAATATGCCAAAGACATGGCAACTTAATCTTTTATACATTGCAGGGGGAGACTTCTTTCAGATTACTTTCCATGACAATTTTTATTTATTCATTTTTGGGGGAAAGGTTGTCTGGGGAAAATTCAGCAACTTGTTTTCTGTTATACTTATTCTTGGATATGGGGCCGGGGGGCCATGAAAGCCATACTCAGAACTTTGCACGGCTTCTCAGATGGAAAAGACACATGTGAATCAATAACTAATCCTGAAGGAAATGCAGCAATAATCTGTCTCCAGGAGAACATTACAGCTACTTGTGTGTGAAGGCCAAAGAATATCTGATAAAATGTCTCGCATGATTTTAGCTTTAGAATATCTGAAACAGACTTTTCCGTACAGCCTCAAGGGGACAAAGTGCTAGATGTTATGAAATGAATGTCTGTGTCCTCCGGAGACTCACGTGGAAGTGACTAAGGTTAAATGAGGTCCTCAGGGTGGGCCCTCATGCAGTGGTCTTGGTTCCTTTATAAGAATAAACACCAGATGCTCTCCCTCCTCGTGCTCCCTCTCCCCTCGCACAGCCAAAGAAGAGGTCACGTGAACACACAGTGAATTGATGCTCACCTACAAGCTAAGAGAAGAGCCTTGAGAATCTACCTTGCCGGCACACTGGTATTGGAATTCTGGCCTCTAGAAATGTGAGAAATACATTTTTCTTTTTAAGTCACCCAGTATGTGATATTATTTTATTATGGCAGCCCAAGTGGGCCAACAGAGTATATGATATATAGGAAGAACGAGTTCATTTCTTTATAGACAATCCTTATAAGTCAATACTCTAACGTAAAATGTATTGATGTGAGGGAGCACTGAGTGCACTGTCCCTGGAGGCTGAGATAGAGCCGAGGAATTCTTTGAGTGAGTTATTATTATGAATGGGATCTTCCCATCGACTGCATAATTGTATTTACCTGTAAGTGGTAAAGTTCTTTTCCAAAGTTGGGTGAAATTATCTGATTCTGTGGATTAAATTGCCAGTGCTGACCAGGGAATATATTTATAAAAACGAGTGTTAAAAGAGAAAAGAAAAAAACACAGTAAAAAAGATTAAGGGAAAGCAGCAAGTTCCAATACTGTTGAAAGAGACGGCACTGAAAGGGATTAAGGTGACACTGAAATATTTTTTTTTTAAAGAAACAAGCTACAAGACATTTGGTGATAGAGGCGGGGTTGACTGGGTTTCCATGATTTTACTAATTAACAACTGACCACAATAGTAGCTGGGGAAACAATATGATTACTATTACTAGTATTCTTCTGTCTTATACAAACCTATATTCTTTCTATTTCTTTTCATTTTTTAAGGGTGATTCATATATCTATTCAAAGGCACTCTGTAAGAAAGTCATCAAGTGCCATGCATAGAGGCAGATTATAATATGTTAATTCAAATTAAGAATCATCTTAAACTATTTCTAATAATCATGAAGCAGAAGTTTTTATTTTAAAACAGTTAGTCACACTAAATAGTTAAGTAATAGTCTTAGACATGACAAAGCATTGCTATATTCTCTATAAATGTTTTCCAAATTCACTAGAAATTTACCATTTTTCCTCTTCCATCCAAACCTCTTTTTCTCCTGGACTTATTCCTTGCTATCATTTTCTTTGTGCTGAATTAGTATTTGTCTCAGGAACGCTCTTAATATAGCAAGAAAAATAGCCTAGAGAATTCTACTACCCTATGGATTAAACTAACAGTCCAAGAATCTTGAAAAGTAAGCAGAATTCACATTCAGCCAAAATTTACATATTTATTAGCCTCTGTATAAGTAGATACCTTTACTCTCCACTTTTTATGCGCAAGTTGCCAGTTACTTAAAATTCTTTGCAGCTGGTATGTGACAATTTAAAAATAAAATATTTGACCTTTTGTTTAGAAAACTGTGAATAGGAATATAGCACAACAAGACATGTCTTGGCTGAGATGTTTAACAGGCAAAATTTCGTTCAAAGGAATGTTTGGCAGAGGTTTTTACATTCTGTCTCTGCACTGGCAAAGGCAGCATTCGGAGAACTGGTTTGTACAAATCGGATGTGCCAAGCCCTCAGTAACTGAATGTTAAATCTGGTGTAGAAAAACCATGAAGTGTAATCTTTATCTAATAGACTAAAATTTTAATACTGCATTTGTCTATGAGCAAAACTGATTGGATTTTTCAAAGTTTGGGCTTTCCCTACTTGATACTCTTATGACCTGATTCATCGGGCCTGTTTCAAGCACCATCTGCCCATTCCCAGTTCCTGTGTTGCAGCTTTCCCCTTGCTGCCATGGAAGTCTTCAGGAAGTATAAAGGACACATGGACAAAACTAGAGGGGTTGGAAATGGAAGGGAGGTGGGGAGGACTAGGGGGATGGGTTGGGATGGGAGTAAAAGAAAACTGTACTTAACAACAATTAAAATACAATAAAATAAAAAGAAGTACAAGTTTAATAGTATTATTACCAATTCAAACAATTCATTATCACCTATGGGAACAAGTTTATTGTGTAAGTGTGTGTGTGGGGTGTGTGTGTGTGTGTGTGTGTGCGTAAAGGCAGGCTCACGTGTATTTCTCCATTCTCTTTGGAAACCGCTCTCCATTCACACTGCCCTGCCAGACCGTGGGTAGTTCTCAGAGAGTGCCAAGGTGTTTCTTTTCCTGCCTGCCCCTTCTTCACCGCCACCAGTGTAGAGAACAGGCCAGAATACGTCATGCACCTTTCCGATTTTATTTCAAAGTCCCATTTATGTATTTCAGATATGTACACCCTCGTTTTGCAAGATAAAACTATTCAAAAGAGCACTTGTGACCCTGCTGACCTTTGTGACGGTTTGTTACCAAAATACCTCCAACATTGTATTACATTTGTTTATTGTCATTGGCTAGCGCTTTCCCCAAACCAGGGGCTCTCGGGAGTGAAGAGGCATATATCAATATTTATGTCCACGAGAGGTGGCAGAGATGAGAGAGGGCCATCACAATCAAGGATGTCATTTTCTTTACCAGCAGGTGTGTGCCCCTAGAGTGAGATCAGCCTGAGCCAAGGACAGGCTCTCTTTGTCCCTTTATCACCAGCGTGCAGCCAAGTGCCTGGCGGATGTGCTGCACAAGAAGGACTTACTGCACCGTGGAATGGATGCTTCCTCATGAGAAGGGTACAAAGATTTCCTGAGCGTGTGCAAATGTCTTATTTCCTTCTTCTTTCCTTTTGCTAAAATTTTAAGTTGTAAGATGGAAATTGATCTTTAATTTGCATGAACATGGAGGATGAGCCTGCATGTATGTATGTACCTATGTACAGATTCATACATAACTGTACTTGATATATGTCCCAATGTTACATGATGCATATTTGTAGACCAGTCTAGGCTTAACTCTGAAGGGGTGGAGTCATGATTGTTTTACTTATCTTTGGATCTCCCAGCCTTTATCCAAACCTAAGTAGGTACTCAATAAATACTTGTTTATTAAATGACTACTTTTGCTGAAATGTTGTTGGATGGGAAAGAATTGATGTTTAAATGCTGCCTCAGGTTTCACCCATTGCTCTGGGGATGGAGATAACATTCAACCTTATAAAACGGCTTCCATTATTAAAGAAACAAAAGGAAGCATGCACACACACAAAGGTGCTGTTTGGGTCTGCAAAGTAAAAGCCCAGGGTCCAGGTTTTACAGTCTAGACCAAAGGAGAGCTACACTGCTCTGCATATTAAAGTAAAATTGCTGCTTTGTCTCACCACCAAGACTGTACACTCAGTGGAATTTTGCTCATCTTTGTCTACATGGCCCTTAGCATAATTTTTGGCATTTGATATTTGCTTCATAAATCACAGTTGTCTGGAACGAAATGCTTTGACTTGAACTGATTTAGGGTCCAACAAAGAACAACATCGATCCCTTGTATATTTCTAAGTTTATATTTGCATTACCATATATTTAAGTCCAAAAAAACCCTTTGATATAGCAAGCCATAAAGATTTACAGAGTAGCAGAGAGTGTTTACTGAGAAACAAAGGATAATTTTCAAATCTGGATTGAAATTGTTTGGAAAGCCACATAACAATACCTTCCTGTCAATTACTGCGTGCTCCTGAAATGATTTTAAACAGTTAGTAATCATCGTCACATTTCATCTTAGAAGTAAGACACTGTTATTCCCATTTTACAGAAAAGGAAATGGAGGATCACAGAGTTTAAGAGACTGTCAGAAGGTGTCACTACTAGGAGATTGGCCCAGTTTCCAATCATACTGCCTGTCTCCTGGGCTGATAATACCTGGCTGTGCTGGGCTGAAAATAAAGACACAAATGTAGTGCCTGGGCATGAAGACAGTCTCCTCTGCTATTGAAAATATGCAGTGCCTATTCTAATTTCAATATGAAGGTTGAAAATGTAACATCAGAATGGATTTTTAAACAATTTCTGTGCATTTAATTTTTGGTCATCGACTAAATATTTGTATTGAATTCTGGATAATAAAAAAACTCATAGTTGTGCTCTCTCTGTATTTTACATTTCTATAGGGCAATTGCCTCTTCATAATAAAAAATGAAGATGTTTCAGAAATTTTGATCACCATTTTTTCCCAATTAGTCATGCCCCAACAGATGTTTTCAAGATGATAAAACTGGCTTCATCAACCTCGTTAATATTAGCATTTGAGAAATTACTTGCCTTTAATATATCTAAGGCTAGAGCACAACTAATTACTGTATTATGCAAAATTGCTAGGTACTACAAAAATCCTATCAGCTTTAAGAAAATAGTGAGTAGTATGCCCAGAACTCTGTTCAGGCTTTTTTAAGACAAAATTTAGTTCTTTGGGGGGAGGCAATATTTAATAGGAAGTACGTGGTTTTTCTACTCATATAATTAAATAACTTAATTCTTAAGTTTTCTCTATCATCTCTCTCTACTCCTCTCTTTCCTCTCTCTCTGTGCCTTTTATGTCTTCATCTGGAAGCTACTTAGTTATTAGTGAGTAAATGCATGTGATACTTTATGTGTTATCTACCCACACACCTACATTCTAAGAGTTACAAAATAACATTTAGCAAACTTAGTTTGGCTGGTCAAAATTAGAGCCCTGCATTATGACTTAATAAATGATAATTAATTCTAAAGAGTTAATCACTTATTAAGCATAATAATGTTAAGAGTTTTATTTCTCTTTTAATTGATACGACCTTGTAAGCAAGCTGCTGAACAATGTACTCTCTCTAACTGGACAAGTATACCTAATGAATAATATCGTATATGACTATGTCAGCCTACCTCTGCCGCTAACTTTGTTTCATTCATTCATTTATTCATTACAAACATGTTGTCGAGGTCCTATTATGGGCCAGGTGCCCTTCTAGTTTAGAAATAGCCAGCAAAGAGGAAAACAGATGTGGTCTTTGACCTGGAGTTGAAGTGTTCTTCTTGAAAATAACACGAATAGGAACTAACCCTACCTTGTCCCTTGCTTCTGTCATTCATTCTCATCTCACAGCTGTTTTGCTTACTGAATTAAAACAGACCTCTGCAGGCATTCTTGTTATTTACATCATTGTAGACTGCACATTAGCTCACTACAGACATTTTAACATGGCCAAAACCAAAACAAATAGGCCACCAAAGGTTGCTTTTTTCTTCTATGTTTAGATTTTGTTAATTTTTTTTAGTGAGAGGGGAAGGGAGGGAGGGTGAGAGAAAGAGGGGGAGAGAAACATCAGTAACACCAATTGATTTCTGCCCCATTCCTCCCAACTGGGGACCTGGCCCGCAACTGGGCATGTGAATCTCAGGAGGCCACATTTACACGTAAGAAGTGTGAGGGACATGCTTTCATGTCTTTGCAAGTACCCACTGTCAGGCTAAATATTTTGAAGCAGAAGTGCTCTGGCAGTAAGTGTGGAGTCAATAGCCTTCCTAGTAGGATCACACAACAAGCAGAAGGCTTTTTCATGGTCTGCTATTAAGCAATCGATGTATCGGCAAATGGTCTAGCTAGAAACTTACGTTGCACGCTGAATAAAGTGTAGCTAATTTAAACAATTCCACATGTGTCCTTTGTTTGTTTGCTGCAATTACCTAACTGAAAGAGAAATATTTGACCTGACTCTCTCAATAATTAAATCAGTTCATCATTAACACTTATACTTAGATAAATGGTTCTTAACTGGGGCTATTTAATTGTCACAACTGGATGGATGTCAGTGGCACTTTCTGGGAAGAGAGCAGGAGTGCTCGTGCATATTCTACAATACACCAGGCAGCCTCACCACCACAAAGAATTGTCTGGCCAAAACATCAGTAGCACTGAGGTTGAGGTACCAATGGTCTAGATATCAACTATCAACTGGAAATACCTAAAGTTCCATGAATCATGATAAATTCCATTATAAGAGGATGCATGACAATTCTTGATATGCATTTTTTTTACTAAATGTACACAATCATGGTAAGTATATCATGGTGGAATAGCGTCTCTCTGACTAACACACAGATAGTATCTCAGCACAGGTGTCAAGACTGTGGGAACACTTAAGTATGACAGAGCACAGAATATTATGTGACTAGAGATTATCTATGGGCCTGGTACATCACAGGTCTCAGTAGTTGTTTGTAGAAATACTAATAAATGATTCTATACTGAACACACAGATTCCGTCGGACCTGGGCCATCTGCTAAGGTCATGTGGCCTTCAGTTTCTGGAAGAACCAGTCTTATGAATGCCCCATATTATTGCATGGTTAAATGTCTCCTTGGGATTGGTGACTAGAGCCTCCTGGTAATGGTGCTCACTGGCTTCCAAAAGGTAAGTTGGGTGATGAGGACATGACACTAAATATGTAGTATTAGGGGTAGTGTTATGGGGAGCATTCAGTGCTCATGGGTTCACAATTCTGCCTAAAAATAGTCCCTTTGCCTCCTGGAATATAGCCAGTACTAGACTCATGTCTTAGTCTTGCCATCACCCGCATGCCACAGAATTCCTCATCAGAAAAGTCTAAGTATTAGCAGACTTACTGACTTATTCTTTTGATTTGCTCTGATAATCTATAAGCTCCTTGAAAGCAAGGATAATGTTTGTGTGCTGTGACTTTAATATCTCTTTAATTAATCTCTTTAGAAAGGCCTAGTGAAACTGAGCTCAGTCTTGAATAATTCAGAGAGTTCCAATAATTGGAATTCAAATAGTAGAGACCAGAACAGGTGTCCATGATGACCAAGTGCATAAGGGCATTTTGATCTGTACTGAAAATGGTGTGAAAGATAAGTTGATTAGTAAACATATAAATAATAAAGACTTGGGGGAGGGAAAATTAATTAAGAAACATGTGACCATATTACACAATGTTTTGATTGTTAGGAAGAGGGTTCACTGTGGTTAGGCAATAGACAGCCAGAAGAGTTACTGGGCAGAGAGGCCCTGCTGTGAAGGTGTTATCTCTATGATCTATGAAGACAGTGTGTTATAACATTTAAGAGGCACAAAGAATTGTTTTCCTTTGATGTTAAATTCTTATGTCCACATTATTCTTTTATAGGGGTGTCCAACCCACTGCCTGTGGGCTGCATGCAGCTCAGGATGGCTATAAAGGCAGCCCCACACAAAATTATAAGTTTACTTAAAACATTAGTTAGTTTTATACTAAGTTCTCCCACTCAGATAGGCACATTTTCTATATTAGTGATCACAAACTTGGGACCTGCTCAACAATTTTAAAAGATTATCAAAAGGGTCACTTCATAATTAGGGTCATTATGTAAGGACATTTTTGCTTATCTGCGGTGGCAGATATCACGAAAATTATGCATGGGCCTTTTTTTTTGCTCATCAGTTTTTGTTCGTTTGTGTATTTAATGTGTGGCCCAAGAAAACTCTTCCTCTTTTAGAATGACCCAGAGATGCCAGAAGGTTGGACACCCCTGTTTTAGAACACTGCAATTTATTTCTATGAGATTGACTGCAATTTTATAAAGTATATAAAATCTGCATAAAATAGAATGTGTTTCTGGTGAATAAATCTTCAAAGATAACCCAAAGAAGACCTGGGGCCCAGTTACCTAAGGCCTTGACATACTTCCAAGTTCTTTAAATTTTCAAGTGTGAAGTTACCCAATATCTTCTGATTTATGCTCATTTTTTCAACAAGATATATTTTTGCTTCATGGTTAAGAAGAGATAAATGACTACATATTTTACATGATGCCAATTAAAATTAGGCTTTAATGATGCCACAGAAGAGGCAGAGCAGAGAAGAGTTTATTCAGTTTATGGTCCAAGGCAGTCGCACAACTTTATTTGGTTAGCTTAATATTCTGTTGCACAGCTAAGTGTTATTAATTTATACCATTTCTAAATAATTTGAACTTTTTTTTTCTTTTCAAATGGATAATCCCACTTATTTTATGTGATGGCTCCGCATACATGTATTTATAACTATGGATTGAAATATTTCTCTAGAAGCTTGTGCTGTGCTTTTTGCTAAAACACCGTATGCAATTCTTTTGGTAGATATGATGAATTTAATGAGTATACCGAATTTTTTGGACTGTAAGGTGCACCAGACCATGAGATGCACCTAGGTTTTAGAGTAGGAAAATAGGAAAAAAATTTGTGAAGCAAAAAATGTGGTAAAATATTTAATAACATAAATAACATAGGCTGTGCCCCCCACAGCGAGCCAGGTAAGCTACATTTGGATAATATGATGCACTCCCATTTTCCTCCCAAATTTTGGGGGTAAAAATGCATCTTATAGTCCAAAAAATTCAGTAATCTCAAAGCACTGAGGATTTCAGTTGAGTGAGGCTATTGGAGAATGCCACATGCACTCTCTATCCTTTAACTTACTGTCTACCTGCACTTCTCTTCAGTGCCTTCTTAAATCCTACCTGAGCCAAGACGCTTGCCTTCATCAGAATGTTTCTCATTTATATCCACATTACTTCCATAGCACATTGTCTGAATATTCATTACACTATTTATGTGAGTCTGATTTATGTTATCAGTGATTTATAAATACTTACCTCATCTACTAACTTATGAGTCCCTGTGATATTGGAGGGTGAGGGGAGCTAGCAGTGAGGAAATATATACCATTGATTTTTAATTCATCACAGTGTCTTACACATCTAACTTGAACATCCTATCAATAAATCTTTACTGAATTAAATAAAATGTCTGAAAGCCAGTTTTAATCATTTTGTTTTGAAAAATAGTTATTGATTTTAATAGAAGAAATCCTGTCATAGATAAGAATTTAAGAAATATTGGCTATGGTGGACAGCAAAAGATTGGAGAATAACCCCTGCCACTTCATCTGCGACCTTTGCAAAGTTACTTTGGGGGCAAAAAGACACCGATACAAGACCCAGCATCTTTTTGTTACTTTCTATCTTGATAACAACATGATGTTTGAAAACGATTATCTGTATACGTTATTTTTTGTCATATAAAAGTTAGAAAATTAATAATATCTAATTTTTCATTCTTCATGGCTACAAAGTGAATACCACTAAGAAAGAACCAGTGGACATTTAGTGTATTATAAAAATTGAAGTCATTGTGAGAACTATTTTCTATTTCATGATCTATGTTATATTAACAAATAGTCTCTCCTCTTGAAAATATAAGGAGATTAATTAAAATGGTTTTAAGATGTTTTATAATTTATAAACATGTTTCTGTACATTATTTCAATTCTCGCAACAGACTTGGAAGATAGGCTTTACCTACACACTGCTCACAGGAGGCTAGAAAACAAAATTTTGAAATCTTAGCTCTGCTTGACTGTGTGCTTGTGTATGTGTGTGTAACAGAGAGGTTTTTTTTTTAAAGTTTATATAACTGCATATTTTTTATTTTTCTTCATGATTCTTAAACATGTGTCAATAATATAGAGGCATAATATCTATATAGAAAACACTTACTAAATTATTGCTATGTCAAGCAAAAAGAAAGAGAATACATAGAATAACCCAGTATCTTACCATAAGATCCATTGGCCATTATAATATTTGCATATTGTCTTTGTGAAACAATTAGTGAACAACTATTTTATTAAAGAAACTAAAAACCCTTAAATGTGTGATATAACACCTGAACACTACTATTGAATATCTTCAGAAAACTGCACATTTGTATAAGCCTATCTTTCTAAAAAATGTTAATATTAATCTTGTCCAAAACTGTAGAATAATTCTAAACCCTTAGGCCTATTTTCTATGACCTAGCATAAACTTAATGAAGAAATTATGCAGTGTGGTTAATCATACTCATAACATATGGTTTCCAAAGCCTAAAATCTCTCAACTAGCTAGAAGGATTCTTCTGTTTTCTAATATGTCATTGTTAATGGTGCTTTGACAAGGATTTTAAAAAATCTGAATAGTGTTCTTTATTTAGCAGAGCTGATCACTTGTTACATAATATTTTAAATTTCTGCAATATTTGATGCTATCTCTAACATATTTTGCAAATTAATGTTTTAAATTCTCATTCCTTGGCTTATAGGCTCATGGAAGACTTGAGTCTTGTCTTCTAATTATTCTGGTCTTTTCTATACTTTTATCTCTGACCTAGGAATACTTACATCTTCAGAACTTTGCATTCTTAATACTGGCTTTGTATCCTGCTGCTTTGCCAAATTTACTTATTAGGTTGAATAGTTTTTTGATGGTGTCTACAGGGTTTCCTATATACACTATCATGTCATCTGCAAACAATGACAGTTTTGCTTCCTCCTTTCCAATTTGGATGTCTTTTATTTCTTTTTTTCGTCTGATTGCTAGGACTTGCAACACTATGTTGAACAGAAGTGGTAAAAGCAGACATCCTTGTTTTGTTCCTGATCTTAATGGGAAAACTTTTAGTTTTTGCCCATTGAGTCTGATGTTGGCTGTATGCTTCTTGCATGTGGCCTTTATTATGTTGAGGTATGCTCCCTCTACTCCCACTTTGCTGAGTGTTTTTATCATAAATGGGTGCTATGCCTTATCAAATGCCTTTTCTCCATCTATTGATATGATCATGTGATTTTTGCCTTTCCTTTTGTTTATGTGATATATTACATTTATTGATTTGAAAATATCATGCCATCCTTGCATCCCTGGGATGAATCTCTCTTGATCATGGTGTATGATCTTTATAATGTATTGCTGGATACAGTTTGCCAATATTTTGTTGAGAATTTAATACAAGGCATTTTTATATACCAACAATGAAATATCAGAAACAAAAATTAGGGAAAAAATTCCATTTGATACAGCAACAAGAAAAATAAAGTACCTAGGAACAAACCTAACCAAGGAGGTAAAATACCTATACTCAGACAACTACACAACACTGAAGAAAGAAATTGAGGAAGACACAAATAAATGGAAGCATATACTGTGTTCATGGATCAGAAGAATTAACATCATCAAAATGTCCATACTACCCAAAGCAATTTATAGATTCAATGCACTCCTTATTAAAATACCAATGTCATATTTCACATATATAGAACAAACATTTCAGAAATTTATATGGAACCATAAATGATCTCAAAAAGCTGTAGCAATTTTGAGAAAGAAGAACAAAGTAGGAAGGATCACAATACCTGACATCAAACTATGTTACAAAATACTATAATCAAGAGATCCTGGTACTGGCATAAGAACAGACACATAGACCAATGGAACAGAATGGAGAACCCAGAAATAAACCCAAGTCTCTGTTTTAATTAATATTCAACAAAGGGGAAAGAAGCATAAACAGAGTAAAAATAGCCTCTTCAACAAATGGTGTGGGGAGATCTGGAAAGCTATGTGCAAAAAATGAAATTCAGCCACCCTATTACACTATACACAAAAATAAACTCAAGATGGATAAAAGATTCAAATATAAGCTGTAACACCATAGAAGTCCTAGAGGAGAACATAGGCAGGAAAATCTCAGATATTCCACACAGCAATATTTTCACGGATTTGTCCCTTAGAGCAAGGACATAAAGGAAAGAATAAACAAATGGGACTTTGTCAAAATAAAAAGCTTCTGTATGGCTAAAGAAAACATCAACAAAATGAAAAGGGATCCAACTATATGGTAAAATATATTTTCCAATGATACCTCAGACAAGGGTTTGATCTCCAAAATATATAAAGAACTCACATGACTCCACTCCAGGAAGACAAACAACCCAATTAAAAAATGGACAAAGGATCTGAAAAGACACTTCTCCAAGGAAGACATACAGAGGACCCAGAGACATATGAAAGGATCCTCAGCATCACTAACCATTAGAGAGTTGCAAATTAAAACCATAATGAGATACCACTTCACACCGGTCCAAATGGCCATCATCAACAAATCAACAAACAACAAGAAAAGGGAACCCTAGTGCATTGTGGGAATGCAGACCAGTGCAGCCACTGTGGGAAACAGTATGGAATTTCCTCAGAAAACTAAACATGGAACTGCCTTTTGACCCAGCAATTCCACTGCTGGGATTATATGCTAAGAATCCTGAAATACCAATTCAAAAGAACCTACACACCCCAACGTTCACAGTAGCACAATTTACAATAACCAACTGCTGGAAGCAACCTAAGTGCCCATCAGTAGATGAGTGGATCAAAAACAATGGTACATTTACATAATGGAATACTACATAGCAGAAAGAAAGAAGGACCTCCTACTCTTTGTGACAGCATGGATGGAACTGGAGAGTATTATGCTAAGTGAAATAAGCCAGGCGGTGAAAGATAAATACCATATGATCTCACTATAAGTGGAACCTAATCAACAAAATAAGCAAGCAATCAAGATATAGTCAGAGACATTGAAATAAAGAGCAAATTGACAGTAATCAGAGTGGAAGGGGGTGTATGGGGGGAGGGTAAGGGTCAAGTCAAGGAACGTGTGTAAAGTACATGTGGACAAAGCTGAAGGGGAGGGAGGACTGAGGGCAGGGGGTGAGGATGGGTGGGATGAGGAGAGCAGTGGAGGGGAACATGGACAGAACTGTACCTGAACAACAATAAAAAACTAAAAAGTAAAAAAAAAAAGAACTTTGCATTCTTGTTTAATTTCTTTTCATTATATTCTGAACTTATTCCTATAGTTTATTTTCTATGTGCATATATTTATCATATTTTATAATCTGAAATCTCTCTTAAAGTTTAGATTTGTAATTTCAACTGTTTGACATCAGCTCAAAGATGCCTAAGTATAAAATTTATTTAAATAGATCAAATATATTATTTCCAACTCAAAATTATCACTCTGTTTTCTATCTTCTTGATTTCTGTTAATTATACAAGCCTTATTCTAGATACCTCCAATATTTCAAATACATCTTGATGTAAACATATGATTTTTCTGTTATAACAACTGAGAAAATTATATGATGGATAGTAGCCCCCACACTACATAATACATTTATTTATTCTTCATTGTTTTCATCTTTTCATTTGTCCAGCAAATATTTCTCTTTTCTTTCTCATTTAACAAAATCTTATTAGCAGTATTCCAAGACAATCTTCTATTTCTGTTTTCTAAACTCAAAAATAAGCCCAGATTATTATTCTAAAGCATAAAACATCTTTCTGATCATATCACTTACTGATGAACAAATCTAAAACTTTCCTGTTACTTCCCAGCTTAATATAAAAGCCTTTCATTGGTCACTATTGGTCTATAACATTGAGTCAATTTATCTGATCACATTTCCCAGGGCACCTGTGCATGTCATCTATGCTCAAACAAAACTAGGACATCCATCGGTACCTGAATATTCCTTGTGTGTCTGTGGGCGTAACAGCCTCCTCATGGATCCATCACCACTGCCCATCCACCTCTATCAGGGCTCATGCTCAAATGCCATCTTCTTTAAAGAATGCTTTTGGACTTCCCCTAACTCAATGCACCTCTCTTCCCAGAAAGCCCCTTGAATCTTTATTTTTCCACTTATCTTTGAATCTATCATGATCTACAGTGTTTAAACTGAAATCCTAGGGAGCTCGGGTTTTCTTTAGAGGTGCAGAAATTGCCTTGGAGAAGCAGGGAGAGAAGTATATATAGGTTCCAATTTTAAAACTGAAGCTTGAGCTAAAGTCATTATACTTTTATTTTACATGTAGTGTATTTCTGCATGACATTTATTCTGAAGACAGTGTTTCTGTCACTTGAATAACAAAAACCTGATTTAAGTTTTATGTATTCATTTAGTGTGATTCCATTTGTACTGTAAGTGTAAGAGCAGAGGTTGTATTATACTGACTTTTGCTTCCTACCCCCTCCCTCAGCATCAGCCACAGCCCCTGAGAGGGTAAAATAGTGCAGAACTAGCTCAGCCTGGCCATTTTCCCGTGATTATGCCTAACAGGAGAAGCATATTTGGGAGCATGGATCATGATCCTTCTAGGAGCAGGTCCCTGAACAGAAGCCCTCTGTATTCACAGGGAAGGAGTTCTCCATAGCAGCAGTTCAACAAACATGGCCTCCGGGGGCACCCAGGTTTCAAATCCTGCCATTGCCACTTACTAGCTAACTGATTATAGAAATTTTACTTTGTCTCTTTCTGACTTTGGTCACCTGGGAAACAATGGAGGATAGTAAAAGTACCATATCTCATAGTTGATGCAAAGAATAAGTGAGTTAAAAATACATAAGCTCTCGGAACAGTATTTTGTACACGATAAGAAGTATACGTGTTAGTTATTATTTTAAATATAAATTTATATAAATATTGTACATATTATTGCAGCATTTCTCATATGTATCTGCTAGTGTATATTCATCCTATTTACCCAGCCTCTGAGTCCCTGTCCTATGCTTGAAGAACTCTTGCCGGATAAAGACCGAAAGCTGACTCCCAATGCAAGAGAGCAAGCGTTGTATTCATACATCCTGCTCAGGCAGGCATGTAATGTAAGCTTAGCCCATTAGATGAGTCTTTCCGGTGTTCAATGTGGAAGCTAATGATGTAAACAGCAGGGAGAATAGAGACTCTCTTTGGATGGGGATACCACTGACGGAAGTCCTTGCATGTGAGAGCCAAGGACAACTGGTGGTGCCAAGGCTGACTGCAGTGACCAGGTGTTAATGGTCTCAGGTGTCATGAATTCACTCCAGCTGTGGTTCCAGTAGGCTGGCCACCTTTTCTTCTTGATCTTTCCTACACCCCATTTTACCAGTCATCCCCATGGTAATGGAAACCTCCAAATGTCTACTTAAATATACATGCACACATATGTATCAGCTTTAAATATATATATATATCAGAACAAAGGGTGTGTGTAGACTACGAACCTGAGTGGCAAATACACCTGTCAGTTTCCATTGAAGCTGGAGCACAGCAGCCACTGGTCAGAGGCCTCAACCACTACCCTTTCCTAGTGGTCAGGAGACAGTGTGATGGAATGAAACATCACCAGACTGAAGTTTCATGTCATACATGGGTGCATTCTGGCTATTTCTTTACCTTCCCTTCTCCTACTAATAATCTATAAGCTCCTTGTGGGCAGAGAACATGTTTTATTTGATTTCTTATTTCTTAGTATGCACCTCAGGATCTCTCCTCCCACCCCACATTTTTATTGTGGTAAAATACAAATACCATATTGTTTACCAATTTAACCCTTTTGAGTATACATTCATAATGTTGTGCAACCATCACCACCATCTAAGCCTTTATGTTCCATCTTGTAAAGCTGAAACTCCATATCCATTAAATGATGGCTCTTCGTTCCTCCCTTGCTCAGCCCCTGGTGATCACCATTTTACTTTTGTCTTTATGATTTTGACTATTCTAAATACCTCATGTGAGGGGAATCATACAGTATTTTTTTTGACCGGCTTATTTCAAATAGCATAATGTCCTCAGGGTTCATCCATGTTGTAGTAGATGTCAGAATTTTCTTCCTTTTTAAGGCTGAATGATATTCCATTATATGCATATAGGACATTTTACTTGCTCATTCATTTGTTGATGGGCATTTGGGCTGATTGCACATTTTAGTTACTATGAATGATAAACACTGCTTTGAATATGGGTGGACAAGCATCTCTTTGAGACCCTACCTTCAGTTCTGTTGGATGTATACCCAGGAGTGGAATTGACGGATTATGTGGTAATTATGCTTTTAATTTTTTGAGGCATCACCACATGTTCTCCATAGCAGGTGCAGGGGTTCCAATCTCTCCACCTCCTCACCAGAGCTTGTTCTTTTCCGGTATCCATCTGTCTATCTATCTGGAAGCCGTTTCAATGAGTGTGAGGTGGTATCTCACTGTAGTTTTGGTTTCATTCCCCCAATGATGAATTATGTTGAGCATCTTTTTATGTGCTTATTGGCCATTTGTCTGTCTTCTTTGGAGACATGTCTGTTCACACGTTACAGGATTTCGTACATGTATGACTCTTCAAGTAAATAATGACTATTCAAACTTCTAGGTCTAATTTCCTGAGCAGCAGAGTTGTAAGAGAATTTTCAGTGGACAGCCTCTACCCGTCACGGTCAGAAGAGAAAAGACAATGTGTAATATAGAAACCTAGTATGTAATCCATGGTGTTTGCAATCTGGGAGATAGGAAGAAACATTCATTAAGAGGCAGAGACCTAGAGGCTAGATCCCCTTCCACACCGGTGTTTTAGGTATTTCACACATTCCCTCTAAGCTTCAGCTTTGTCAATTGCAAAATAAATTATGTAATATTGATTATTTTTGCAGACCAATAGCTGTAATTCTGCTAGTGTTACACTTGACACTTTCTAATCATCAACTAGTTCTTAGTAGTAATGAGTATGTATATGTATAGAAATAACCTGGAAGGGGGGACTGGATTGGGAGTAAAAAGGAGAAAACTGTATTTGAACAATGATTTAAAATAAAAAAAATGTAAAAAAAAAGAAGAAATAACCTAACCTCATTTTCATTTTCTGGAGTACTCAATCTTTCTACTATCTGTGTGAATAAGAACTGGATTTCTTAATTATTTGATCCCCATCTTGAGAAGTTAAGTCTGATACAGACTACAGATAAAGGAAAAACTCAACTTTAAATAAATTCTTCTAAATTTACTAACCTTTTCTGGAAGGGAATAGACTGTGGAGTTTTGCCAGAATGTTCTTCCATGATTCTGTGATAAGCTGAGAAAGTCTTGTACCATTAATAAATTCATAAAACACCACTGTCATGACAAAGACATGTCCTTTTAAAAATGTATTTCAGTTATTTAATGAGTCCATGCATGTTTGTTAGATTCTGTTTTGTGTAATTTCCTTTGTACAAAATGATAAAATTATTTGAACACAGCTTATATTGATTTTTTTCTATAAATTATTGCCCAATGAGTGCCTAAATATGAAGACATAATATTAAAGAGCAGTTTTAAAGGGAATGAATCTCATATTTGCTTAAAACATCCTATTTATATCATAAATCATGCAGTATGCCATGAAATTTTTACATGTAAATATCCACTTAATTTTCTTGTTTATTACAGTAATGTCAATGTTTTTTACTTCCCTAGCCTTTTTTCAAAGCCTGTTAATGTAGGGAGATGGTTTTTAAATAATTTTCATGAAGAATCTGTTCCATTAGAAGGATTAAGGTATTCTACTGCTGTAATTTAATCATTATTAGTCTTTTCCCACTTTGCAGAAAAAATACCTAATGGAGATACTTTTTTCATTTTATGTTTTTCTTCCAAATGTATTTACCTTAGAACATTGACTCTTGTTGTACCTTGTTGATCACATATACTTGTAGGGTGATATCTGACATGCAGGAAATTGAGTATTTGGAATTTAAAGGTGCCTTACCCTTGGTATCTCAGTTTTTCAGTCATGTTTCACAAATAGCATTGTGGTGTGCAGCTGCTAAACTAATGAATAATTTTGACAACCACTGATCTAAGTAAGAACTTAAAGAAAATAGAAGAAAAATCATAAATGTGAAAAGGTTAATATTCCTAGCTAAAAAGAAAATTCTTTGAGAACTACAAGTTGTACAAATGCATCTGTATTAAATTGTGCATCAAGTGCCATTAACAGTTCCTCAGTAGGAAATTGTTCTAGAGATTGCCATCCAAATAGAGTGAATATTGAAGCTTAGTCTCTCTTTATTTGAATGAAAACCCTCTTCATGATAAACCTTAAAACATTTGTAAAAGTTCACTTACCAGAAGCAAAGGCAGTACAAATAGAGTAGCTAATTGTATTAAAACATTTATATAAAAAATAACTGAACCTTGTTTTTATAGCCATAGTACTCTAGAAGAGTTCCAAATTTACTTTTAATGAAGGGTAAGGATCTCTGTTTCCATGTCAGAAAATTACAATAGAGAGAGAAGTTGGAGGCAAAGAAGAAGAAGGAAGGAAAGGAGGGAGGGAGGGAGGGAGGGGGGAGGGAGGAAGGAAGGAAGGAAGGAAGGGAGGAAGGAAGGAAGGAAGGAAGGAAGGAAGGAAGGAAGGAAGGAAGGGAAGGAGGGAGGGAGGGAGGAAGGGAGGAAGGAAGGAAGGAATTACCTATGGTAATAGGTAGTTACCTTCCAGAATTACCTACGGTAAGGTGCTAAAATGATTTATCATCCATATTACACAATGATTTCTTAACACAGAGGAGTTTTTCAAGGTTAAGCACTTTTCCTTAATTAGCTTGATTTTGACCCATTATTGAAGAGAATTTTAAAATATGCCATTATTTGTATAATTAAGAAATACAATGTTCTTTCCACCCTTGGCAAACCTCTGCCCATGATAAAGGTATATACATCCAAAAGTACCCACATCTATGGAATTTTCCTCACAATAGGAACTGCCAATAACATGAAAATATTTGTGTATTCATTTGACATTAAAAGTTTCCCTGGCTGGTGTGGCTCACCAGGGGATTGAGGGCAGGCCTGCGAACCAGAGTCACTGGTTCGATTCCCAGTCAGAGCATATGCTTGGGTTGCAGGCCAGGTCCCCAGTGGGGGGCACACAAGAAAGCACATATTGATATCTCTCTCCATCTTTCTCCCTTTTTTCCCTATCTCTATAAATAAATTTTAAAAATATTTCTAAAAATTAAGACTTCTTTCATATCTAACATACATTTTTTGTCTAAGTAAACATTTTAATGTTTTTGCTTATTCAGTCATTTAAAAAATAACTTGAGGTTGAATTATTTACCTCTCTGGAGTAGTTATATGTATATTTTCTCAGATTTTACACAAGCATTGTCAAGTATACCTCCTCATACTTCTCAGATTACACAATTTATTTATGAATGGATGTCTTATCCAAGTTTACAAATTCTTAATGGGTAAAATGTAGCCATTGGCATGGGCTATAGGTCATTATTAGAGAACACTAATAGTGTTGAACTGACTTCCATATTCAGAGATCTTCCTTTCAATGCTGTCCAATCTCACTTTACTGTAGCACTATGTTCAGTATAGAATGAGAAAAATTCATAGCTATATTTCTCTAAGATATAACAAAATTGCCCTTTATCATGAAGCAATAAGAGTAATCTAGAAGGGGTTGAATATATGCTTAAAAAATGATGCTAGATTCCAAGAAAAAGCATCCATGAGGCAACTTGACAATTCACAATATTAAAAGACTGAAATCAGTCATCACTGAGAGTTAGTAATTCTTTACTAACTTGCATACTTTCTGGTCTGAAATTTTATCAAGATCACAACTTCTCCTTAGTTTAAGTGAGAAACATTATAAAGTATAGCATGTATACCTAAAATGTTCAAATAATATTAGAAAATGTAACTAAACTTTGCAAAATGATGAGAAGGAAGAATCGAACTACCAGATGAAAAAGTAAATGGCTTTAAATACTGCTACTTGGCCTCCAGAACATTAATATGGTCGTTAAAAAAACAGTTGTTTTATATGCAGGGGCATGTTCTCTCTGGTAAATACTTTTCTCATTTGCTTCGCTTCCTTTTGTACAATGTTATTCAATACTTCCTCAACTTCCCTGGGACTCATTGTGCCATAATGGGCAAAAATAAGAATACATGTAAAGGCACAGTGAAATTATGATCAGGTGAGAATGACATGGCAGAAAAAGGCTCATAAAGTATATTTTGCCAGCATCACCACAACATGCAAAACCCACTTACCAATTGTTGGGAATCCACAAGGGTTTCAAAATTCCACATTCTACCAATTATCCTTGAAATGACATTCAAAATTTCTCTGATATAATTTTGTTTAATATATTGCATTAGAGAAGATCAATTTGCGGGAAATAAATATAAATTGGTCCTATTTAAGTACTGGCTGAATAGCATGCTGTTGGGAAACATGTACATAAGAATAATGTTAGAGTTTAAAGACCAAGGGATATTTTATAGGAAAAAAATGTTAACCTGTGAGTCTGCAGAGGTCTGCCCCAATTTATGTTTGGGTAACAGAAGATGAGCACAATCCTCTCAGCCTACATATGCCAGAGCCCTCTGAAAATTCTACAGCGTTCTCTACAATGTGGAGGATAAGAAAATATTCATTTGGTAATTTAAACAGGGCAACATCTAATCTTAAAATGTTTGTTCCAGATTTTAGAATTCCAAGGTATTTCTCTCAGCAAATGCATTTATGTTGTAGTTGTTTAAGCTTATGCACAATGCTCTAGGTCCAGTATTTGATAAAAAAATTAATGATGCCTCTTCAAGTTTTTAATCAATATCGTGACCACTTCACTCATTTGGATTGCCCTAAGAACAAAGAGCTTCTCTATTGTAGGGTTTTAGCCTTATCCCATGATTAATTATCATGCCATAGCAACACTGTAGCAGTTCAATTTAATTAGCTATATAGTGTTAAAGACAGCTGAATCAAAACTTTCATTTTTCTGCATGGGATTTATGCCCTTAGAGAAGCAAGCTTTTTCCAGATACAACTTATTTCTGGTCATTCCAAGAAAAAGAAAATCTAGCAAAAAACGGAACATAAAATATACATAAAACACTGAATAACTTAATCTTAAACTATTGACATAATGTTGAATAAAGTATAAAACCATAGTATCTTTAATTAATGAAGATATGAATTGTACTTTTAGCAAAATAGTTTAAGTGGCTATATTAGGTGCAGCCACCATCTATATTTAGGAAGGTCTGAGGGAGGAAAAGAGAGACACAGGCATTTCAGTATCCTTTAGGGAATAGTTACCTATTGAATCCCTTGGTTGATGGTCCTTTATTGTGTCACATGTGTAGTTCCCGAAATGATCCCCTGTTCACAGTGGATCCACCACTGGTTTCAGTTCCACATAGTCTATGAGTGGTGACTCAATGATTATATAAAGACATTAATAATCCTGTGTATAATATATAATAACTATGCATTTTATACACACATATATGTGATCTATACGTCATGCTGTATATGTCATATATAAATATTATGATCTATAAACATAAGTTTAAGCTTTTACATCACCATTTGATAACCGTTCAGTGCTTTTGAAACTTTTGAGTTGAGGACACTTTTGAAAAACTGATGGTAGCAATAGGCTCTCTTCTCCTTAAGTTTGTTTACGGTTACAAGTTATTCACAAATCGTTGATCTCCTTATATCCAAAGCACATCCATAGAAACTCCACATTAATAGCTTTCATGTTTAACCATTTGGGGGACAAGCTATAGAGTCTATGGTATTTTAGCAGGAGGCTGTAGTCCAAGCCTGTCAGAAATGAAGGTTCTCTGTTTCTCTATAGTGGGGCCCATAAGAATTTGACCCTGGTCTGAATGTCACCTCCCAAAAACGCACAGTGAAATCAATCCCTGTGTCATGAGATCTTTAAACTGAATACACTGCCCTTTGCAACAGCATGGATGGAACTGGAGAGCATTATGCTAAGTGAAATAAGCCAGGCAGTGAAAGACAAATGCCACATGATCTCATCTTTAACTGGAACATAATCAACTAAATGAACAAGCAAGCAAAATATAACCAAAGACATTGAAGTTGAGAACAGGCTGACAGTGACCAGAGGGGACAGGGGAGGAGATAATGGGGGAAAGGGTGAAGGCTTTACAGGAACAATTATAAAGGACACATGGACAATAACAAGGGTGGGGGGTGGAAACAGGGGCAGGAGGTGGGGAGGCCTGGGGTGGTGGGGAGGAGTGGGCGGAAAAGGCAGAAAACTGTACTTGAACCACAATAAAAAAAAGTTAAAAAAAAAACTAATACAGTAAAGATTTTCCCCAAATGCTATATTCAGGATTTGTAATTAATTCTTTTTTAAGCCAGAATTCTGCTATTGTATTTGCATAATAATGCTAAGCAAGGAGAGTGATTTTTTCTTGCATGTTCAATTGATGTTATTTGCTCAGTTATTGTTTTTATTACACATCATTGGGAACATTTTCAAGTCAATTTGTGTTCTTAGATAACTTATAAATCAGGATATAGGCAGTTTTCAGTGTTTTGTCCTGTACCTGGTCTTTTGTCTTGCTCTAAAACACACGGTTTTATCCTTGCAACCTATTCACTTCCCCATGTCTGTTATTTGCATAAATTTGAAAGCATTTCAGCCTCTTTCCAAATCTCTTTTTATCTTAGTTTTGCTTAACCTTAATCTATTTCCTTACCAAGCCTGTAACTCTGCCTCTGCATTCTTTTACTCCCCAGGAATTTATCTCTAATCTCAGGCATTTTTTTCCTGCATAAAACTTACAATAACCCGTATTACTATTCATTCCCTGTGATTCTCACAGATTCAGTGGATCAACATGATATCAGCATTCCAGGAGGCACAGTTCTGTCTCCACAGCTAACAGCTCTTCTTTAGGCACCGGCCAAATGAGGGAGGGCATCTATACCAAAGTTTGTGTGATGGCTACCACTGTTAATGATATTTCAAGTGATTTGCAAATAATATTATTGCAACTGGAAAAGATACCAGTGTTTGGGCTGCCTGTCACTACCAAATCCAATAAGCAATGACAGTGATTGAATCTTTTATAGGCGCTTTATTCAGATGGCCGGCGATCCAAGAAGATGGCGGGTTCATACCCTAACAAACCATCTTGCTCTTTCTTTCCCAGCCAAATCTTTTTTTTATAAGGGGGTTGGGGGAGGGCAAACAAGGTGTCAGCGAAAGCCTTTGAAATTCAACAGTTGCCTTCAAGGGGGAAGGGTAGTCGGTTGCTTCTTCCTGGTACAGAGGTCTCCAAACAAGGTAATTTCCAACCAGTGCCCCAGGAGGTCAACTGCTGAATCTCAGGCACCAGGATGGGCCTTATCATCTGTAGTTACTGAAACAAAAACTTAACATACACATTACTTGCTAGATTTATGACTATTTACCTTAAGCTAAATTTTCCCAAGTCTTCAGCCCCTATCATTATTATTTGCATCAGGAATAAAAAAAATAATTTAAAAAATGGACCAGAATGTAGGCATTTCTACCTTTTTTTTTTTTTACCTGAACTACCCGATTTTAGGTTTTGTGGTTCTCCACTTCTGCATTTAAGGCACTGGTTTTATACCTACAGAGACGTTTCAGCATCAACATCTGTTTTAAGTCGTTGATTTAGAGAATTACCTAAACCAACCGTCTGAAGACACACTCAAGTACTTATGGGGCTGATTCTGACCTTGTTCCTGCATTCTGATTTTACTGGCTTTGGAATTTCCCACCTGACAGAATTCTCAAAACAGAGATATGCATAATATCTTTTTATTTCCAGGACTTTGGTCTCCACCTCATTGTTTCCCCCTCTCTTTTACCTGTTAGGAAGCAGAGTCCTGGCACTAAACCCCAGCTTGTTAAAATTAGGGCCTTATCTTCCTTCCAATGACAGGATTTCTACAGCTAATTCCTGCTCCCGAGTCGCCATAACTCTGCTGTGAGGCCTGTGGGGAGGTCCTGCAATATGGAATTGGCTTTCCCAGAGCCCCCACCATGCTGCAAAGGTGGGCACACATCACCTCTCCCTCCAGCTGCCTATGAGGCCATGTGCAGTCTGACACTTCCTTTGCTGGCTCCCTGCAGCCTGTGCAGTCACAGGGAGGAGGATGCATTTCAGGTGCTCCCACTTATCTCCTGGCACACTGAATTTAAACAATCCTCGCCCATAAATATGGCCATTTGGGTGCTGGCTATGTCTCCTTTATTTGTCCTGTCTTACATTGTTGACATGTGTGATACATGCTTTCCCCATGTAGTCATCTCCCTGTCTTTTGTGTTCTCCTTGTTGGCTTTAGCATCTCAATCGCTTTCTATTTCATTTTTATTCTCATGTGACTTACTCTTTACTAAATCTTCCATCCATCCATCCATCCACTCATTCATTCATTCAACAAATATTTAACACACACACATGCTTCCACTGTTTATAGTACTGGGGATGCAAAGGTAAATAAGACAAACTGCTCTTGTTGATATGATAGAATATGAAAGGTAAGTAGTTAAAAATTACAGCAAGTGATACTAGCAGAAGTGCCAGGAAGGAACTCAAACGGCATGCTGTGCTAGAGAACAGAGAGTGATGAGCAGGGAAAGGAGACACTTCCATTGCATGGCCAGGACCCGTCTTCCTACAGCAGCTTTTGAGTAAAAGTTGTAACTAAGTGAAGAGATGAGCCATTCAAATCTACAAAAGGGCAATGTTCCTGAAAAGGTAAGAGAGAGTCAAGGCCTGGTGGTAGAAGAGAGTTGAGTGGTTAGATGAACAAAAAACCCTGTGTGGCTGAGGGAGTGACTACACAGAAGATGACATGCAATGAACGTGGAGATGTTATGAAAACCTGTGAGACAAGAGCAGCTTCTACTTTATTTTTAATGAAACTAAGAATCAAAAGAAGGTTCAAAACCTGGAACTTCAGTTGGCTGGCTTGTTTTAAAGTGACTAGAACCAGTGCAGTAGTCCAGGTGAGAAATGATAATGTCTTAGACCTGGATAGTATTAGTGATATTAATAGAAACAGACAGATATTGGGTATATTTATGGGTTTAGCTGACAGAGCATCCTATGACTAACTGGAGAATGCCAATCATCTCTCTGTGATACATCACAGTTTTCGTATCTTCATAAGATAGCCAAAACATTTTCTTTCACAAGCAGATTGGTCCCAGTTCATTGTTCAATGAGTCTTCAGTGATCAGATATTATCTTGGCAGAATGCAATTCTTTAGGGATGGAAAATGATATTTACATTCAGCTGATATTAACAATGGGAGAAATGAATGATAGTTCAATGGGAGATGGGACTGTTCAAAGAAAGGATAAAAGTTAGCGATGAAAATGGCAACATTTTTATAGTAAGTGGAAATTGTATATAATGATGCATGACCTTGAAAATGAGTATAAAATACCTTTGAAATAAAGGATGCTGTTGGAAAAACACATTTAAAATATTGCTACCTTTTGCTAAAATAAAAAAAAATCCGAAAATGTAAAATATGTTCCTTCGTGACTCCTTATAGGATACAAAAGTTCGGCATAGTGAACAAAGCTCTTTAAAATGTACCCTGTTCACCTTTATTCGTTATTATTCCCAACACATGGCTCATGTTTTGTCGCAATTTTTAAATTATTCTATGGATACTTACAAACAAGTACATATCTTTGTTATTTTTCTCCTTTGGAATATCTTCTCTTATTTATCTAACTCTCAGCTATTATTTTAAGTACCACTACAAATATCACCTCCTCCACAAACACTCCTGTGAGGTCGCCAATGACATTTTCCTCTCTAGTCCCATTACATATACTCCACATCATTAATTTAGCAGAGTCTAATTTCTATCTAGATAAGTTTATATTTCTGTCCCTTTCACTAACTTAGAAGCTGCTTCTTGAAATCATTAATATTTTTTTTTTCCTTTGCACGCCGACTATAAAAACAGTGGGCTACCATGCAGGGAATTGAATTAAAATCCTATTTCATTTAACCATGATCTAACCCACAAACCACAACAATGAAATTAATGCACAATTTAGACGAAGCAGGAACCGCTGTGGTGTAGTGTTCCCAGGGTCACCCACCCAGCCAGGCTGTATTTTTAACTCCACAGAGACTACAGTGCTGTGTACATGACACTCACATTTTCTTGGTTTTACAAGATAGTGGGAGAAATCACATGCTCCATAAATTTTTGTTACAATCATCATCATCCTTATGGAGGCCTAGCCATGTCAGATACTTTGCTGATTGGTACCCTGCTTTTTCTCAATGAATTCTATAGCATGAGCTTAGGCAGGTAGTTGCAAATTCTGTTTTGGAGAGGGGAATGAAGAAGCTGAGAGTGGTTAAGCCACTTTCCCGAGATCTCACAGCAGAGAGGCAGAATCCCAGATCTGCCTGAGCCCGGGTGCTTGTCCTTTCCTCTGCATCACCCTGACACAGGTACACAAAGCATCCTCTTAGACAGGGGCAGACACGAGCAGTCGGTCTCAGCTGTCTGCTCTGAGAAACAGAGAAGAGGGCCTGCATGCTCTATTTAGCTATAAACCTGGGATGTTCGGTAAGTGTTAAAAAGGTTTGTGATTGGCCAACCACTAAGGGGCAGTGATACACAACAATCAGTTCACTGTAGCTCCGCGCAGTGAGTCATGGCAGCGCCAGGCCCACTGCAAGGAAAAGAATTGAATCCTCTTGGTTTTATTTCTCAGTAGAGAACTGGAGCAGAAACAAAGCAAAACACTCCGTCTCCCCCCAGGATGTAGTTATACCTTTTACTAAGACAAACACATCACACTCAATTCTCCTCTCCCGCTGCTGATGAGAAAGAAATACATTTAGAGATTTGACCTGAGTGGCCAGATTACTCTCATACAAAAATAAATGGTGGCTTTGTTTCCAGATCCCTTTCTCACTGTCCTGTGCTCTTAGAGGCGAGCAAATTCACATCTAGCATGTAAAGATGCTCTTTTTGTGACTAGAGCTTTAGATTTCAAATGCCTGCATGCTTGACCTCCAGCAATTAGTGTACTCCTGGCTAATGTCCTCTGACTCTATGGGCTCCAGATCCTTTGCATAATACCCTCAGACGCTGCTTTTATGCTGGGCCAGCTTGGATGCAGGGAAATTGCTATTATGCAGGTTAAGAGGAAAATCCTTGCACTACAGTTGACATGCTGTATTGATCTAGTACGAAATCCAACCATTACTGAGACAGATGGGGGAGCTCTGAGACTCTCAATCCAAAAATTGCATCAACTATTGCTGATGCCGCTGCACATGCTGACAATAGCTACAGTCTGAAAAGCAGGGTTTACATGCTTGAAATAAATTGTTTTGATTAGAACCTTTAGGAGAGAAAGTCATAAGGAACAGTTTTATTGACTACTTGCCAAGCAACACAGACCCATGCACTGTAAGCTTGTTTTGCTCGTGTAAGTCAAGCACCAAATAGGCTTTTATTTTCTAAGGTTATGGACTTGGAGTATAATATATTATCATTTGCTCTGAATTATTGCACACATGGCCTCCAAGGAGGTGGAATTAATTCTCAAGTATTGCTGACCTCTGTGCATATTTTGTTTGTTTCCTGGCTTGTTTTCTTGTAGCAGACATACGCTAATTTTGTGTGATAAAGACTGCTTTGATTACTTTGTAATCCTTTAAGTGCTGTGGCCAACAAAGTTCCGAAAGCTGCCACTGGGCTCTAAAGAAACAAATTATAAAGAGAATAATCGTATAACTAGCTATATTAGTAATGCCTCCTCGCCTTTTCCACTCTTCTCCTTCCCCCAAGCATTTTCTTTTTTTTGCACAGAGCTTTTTTTTTTTTTAATCTGTTGCTGTTTTTCAACAACAAGACAACTTGGTGCAATCAACCAAACAAAATTTGGACAAATCATTGTAAAATGCAAAATGAGAAGCCAGCGTGCTTTTTTTTCATTGTTGTGGTGTTTTTCCCTAAACCTGGACCTGTATCACACTGTCTCCCTGGAAAGCAATGCCTTTGTGAGGCTCTGTTCCCAACAAAATGCATGGAGATCACTCTTCCTTTCTTAGCCCGCTTATATGGGTTTCAGAATTGGCTACTAGAGATACAGTTGAGCATATACAGACCTGGCCAGGTAGCTCAGCTGCTCTGAGCATCGTCCCACTCTCCAAGAGTTCGTGGGTATGATCCCTGGTGGAGTGGGCACAGGAGGGAAGTGACCAGTGTTTCCCTCTCACCCTTACACCCTCACATCTGTATCTCTCTCTCCATACCTCTCTCCCTAAAATCAGTAAACATATCCTTGTATGAGGATTAAAAAAAGAATTGAGCACATGCAAGGTTTGTTAGATGTACTACCTATAATGACTCCAACCTGGGTGTCTGTTGTGCCCACAAAAAATAAACATGCTTACCAAGAGAGAAAATTTCATGAATGTTTTCCATTCAGAGCCATTTCTGAGAACCTAAAATTCAGGACAAGAATAAAAGTGAATCACATATATTGTTATTTCAACTATTTTATTATAAGCAGTGTATTACATGTTTTACATATACCACTTCATTTCATGTCAAATGTACAAAAAAAATTAAAAACTAACACATATATATATTGCTGCACCTATTAAGTGTGAACTTTGGTTCATCAGTCTTCTGGTATTTACTAATCCTACTACATTCTAATTTTGTGTCAGATTAATTAATCAGTTAACATAATGAATGTAGAACATAATGACCTCCCTCTAAGATTGTATAATCCATTCAAGCTATATTCCATTGTTAGCTAGGAAATGCTGAATGTCAAGTTGTTATTCAAGCTATATAATAAGATACCAGTAAGGGCCAGATATCGCTAGTGGGACAGAACAATCATTTATTTCATATAGCAAACACATATTTAAAAAGGGCACACATTAATTAAAACTGCCACATCAGTATATATGGCTAATGTTCGACCAGTACGCTGCATGTTTCATAAATTGTCCTTAATATGTGCTGACTCCACCAGATTCTAAAGTGTGAGATCCTGGGTCTCAATTTTTAATAACTCATTTGAATGACAAGTTGCCTAGCTTTCAATTTATATGCTGCATGAGAGCTAAAGGTGGAATTGAATCTGCTAGAATCTGCACATTGGATTTTGGAATTAGCGCTAAAATACAGGGCCGCACATTATAATTATCAACACGGAACCTACACGACCAAACGCTCACACACGCGCATTGCAAAGTACCTGTCACTTTTCTAAGTGGCATGAACGCAGTAGGGCTGCAATGTATGCCATGAAGCTTTTTAAAAAATCATTACTAGTACAAGATAAATAAAAAGATTACCATGAAATTAGCAGAGAGTTCTCTGTATGACAGAAGCAGCGAGTGTGATTGTGTGGCATTTGCTTATCCACTCAGCTTACCCCATGCAGTGTGTTCTGAGGAGTTAAGTCTGCTCCAGGCAGCAGGGATGTGCAGTGGCTCAATGGCACCGAGAGTTCAGAGCTGCCCCTCGCTCTTAAGCAGCAAGGAGAGCCATAAGCATCGCTCTATCTCCCCCACTGTGCTTTTTCAGAGAAAGTATTGGCACTTACTTTGCAACAGATTTGATATTCTGTTCTCTGAGGAAATGCTGTCACTGCTATTATTTACTCTCTGAACAACAAATCCTCATAAATTATAATGGTGCTCCAGACAGCCATTTACACATTTAATCAAGGATGATTTCCTTGCTTTTTTCAATTATCTTCAAATTATATTCAGTCACTGTAATATACTAAGTCCTGTACCACTTTTATTACAGAAATATGACTACAACAAGCTTCCAGTCTAAAAGAAAGAATATAGATGAAGACGGATGTAGCTGACAGCCTATTAAAAATGTTATTCCTCTTGCCTTAAAGTATATAAGCGCTGCAAGAGACTTGAGGTCACCCTGTCTGTTAAGACCTTTTATTATTTCCCAGTGACAATAGACGTCACCCAAAGAACCCATGATCATAGGTCGTTAACATGAGTTAGAGAGTCTTATCCCTTCAGCACCGACTTTGGAGACAGACCTGAATTTGTGTTCTGTCTCCAGCATTTACAGATGCATGTCCACCAGAATATTTTAGCTCCTCTTGGACTCAGTCTCTGCAAATGTAGAATGAAATAATATTAATACATCTCTCATACAATTATTTTTAGGATTAAATGACATAAAGGCTATAAATAATGTAGAGAAGTCTAGATATAGTGTATCTATTACATGATGCCTATTATAAATAGCTCACCTCTCCTCCTCCTCTCTTTCTAAGTGAAGAAATTTAACCTGAAATAACTTAAATAACTGCCAAGGATCCTATTAAGAATTGGGAAGCCTCAGGGTTTGAACACGTGTCTTCAGTTTTGGATCACTTTCTATTAAACTCTTTGCTGCAGCAGTTTATATTACACATGACACTCCAACGTCAATAATTCCTTGAGCAGTGTACTCACTGTTTAGCGTAGACCCTACTATTTGTGTGCCGTTTCGAGTAAGGATGCAGAGGGGCAGGGCCTGTCACCTCTGGATCTTGCCCTAGAGATTCCAATGGCATTTTAGGCTTCTCTAAAACCACTTTTATGTTTTTGGACATGGTCCTTTTGGACACTGATGCTGGCTGAAGTTGAGCTGCCTCAAAAATCAATACTCAACGAGACTGAAATGACGTTAATAAGCGAAGTAAGGGACCCCAGAGCAAGGGCCAAGGGTAGGGTAGCGTCAAGAAATTGAAAGAAGAACATTTCCAGAGGGAGAACACGAGGAGAGGACCACAGCTGGGAGCCACAGTTTCTCACTCTTTGTATGATGATATCTGGAAATTAACAATGGGAGATAAAGAAATGAGTAAACAGGAAGACTGAAAGCTAAGCACACACAACCATATAGATCTATTTCTTTCCAGACAATTAGATTAACTACTCGTCAAGATAACTTAGCATCAGGGATCATCCCGAATCTTCTGAGTTTCAAAATTTAAGAAGCCAAATAGATAAGTTTTTAAAAATAAGCCCAGATTCTGAAAATATTAAGAATTTGAAAGTATATGCCAACAGATGTCATTAGTTTTAACATGCTACAGTATTATATAGGATTAAATAGGGCAAAACAATAAAATAATTATTTTCTAGTGTTGTGCCTTTAATTTTAGCTCTTGGAATGCAGTGTGATACAATTTCATTGATTGGAGGAAAACATAGTATTTAATCATTTCCAAATAAGAAGTTATTAAAAGAAGTACACAATTTTTAATCATGAAATTCATTTTAAAATCTATGACAACTATGTGTTTATAAGTGAGATTTTGTGTGTGTGAGTTGATGAACACTGGCAGACATTAAAAGTGCTATATTCAAAGATAAATATGTATATGTAAAAAGAGCTGGAGTCTCTGAGGCATCCCCATAAATAACACTTCTATTTCTTGCCCAGATGTTTTAAACTGATGTCTAAAACAAAGAAAAATGAGACATCATCTTCTCTACTGATGACAACTAAGCTGGTCAAGTAGGGTTGAAACTAAGCAGTTCTGCTAAGTAACCCCCCCAAACACAATGGGTGAATTTAAAAATGTCACTCCATCATAGCAGACACCTCCGGTGTCGTGAGATTATAATAGACTTGACTCTTTCTCGATCTTTATCCATGTTCATATACATCTTGGAATCTTTAATATACAATCAAGAACATAAAAATGAGTATGTTTTTATAAGAAAGTGAAACACTTTCTTAGTAGTTCCATCCAGTCGGAGCTGGAATGGTGTTACCCCAGAGTCGAGGATACAGCAAAGGCCCCTCTCTTCCATGTGCTGTCCGTTGCCCACTGAGGTTAGCAGTTATTTTGTATAATTACAGCATCGGAATGGCACTTCTGGTGTGCCCAAGCAATGTGGACGTGTCACAGTCATTTAGCTTTCATGAGCTTTATGTACAACATAAAAGATGAATTTTACATCATATGCTTTTGAAATTTAATGGGACAACTGCAACTCTAATAAACATTACATGCTTTACCTTTGTTTCTGTTTCATACTTTTTATAATGCTGTACATTTGAAACTCATACCCTCCACTACTCAAAAAAAAAATATTAGGATATAAGTCTCCTATCCCAGCATTGTTTTTAGCACAATATGACCTTTTTGTGTATTCAAAATCCCACCTGAGGAATATGCAATTTTATTGCAACTCATCCTAGTAAATTTTCCTCGTTGCCTTTGAGCTCTTTTTCCCCTCCTTTCTTCAACCTACTGATAGGTCAGACGAGCAAAGGCCTACGAGGGCAAACCATAAAACAACAGTTAACACGCCCTCCCTGTTGTACATGCCAGTCCTTCCTCTTGGCATGTACCCAGCATAACAGACAAAGGAAGCTAGATTAAATGTCTACTTTTTAAGTATTTAGTAACAATAAACAAAACATGTATTAATTGTTATCTCCTTCTGAAATAAAGTTAAAAGAATGCCCCTGTGAGACGATGATATGAAATAGCTATTATCCTATTACCATTACATCCAACAGACTGAGACCACATGGTCAGAACAGAAAATCTTCACACAGTTCATCAACCTCCTTCCACATATAGGTGTGTTTAGAAATCTCAAGAGGGTATTGCCATTACTGATATATATTTTAATTTCAGTAAATATTACTAATAACAGTGCTTGCAATAGAATAAAATATGGACCTCTCTCTGTCCTTGATTCACTTTTTTTCCCCACAGAATGAATACCAAATTTTCTCATGAGTGAGGTTAAAAGGGGAGAAATAACAAGTGTGACTCAGGCCCGTCCTCTCTCTCCTTCTAATACACCTGCTGGAAGAAGAGTCCATACCCACAGGCTCTGCGTCACCATCCTTACAGCTTCACACGGGCCACTCCCCACGGAGAAGTCAGGCGAGTTCCCAGCCATGCTGGGAACTGGATGGGCAAGGTCAACTTTGGGGTGTCATCTGAGCAAGCTGTATGGATGGCAGGCTGAAAGACAATTTCTACAGTTTAGGCTTTATCTGTGTTCTTGGTGCTCTTTGGATCACCATCTGTCTGATCCCCGTTTTTAATTGATTCAACCGAGCAGAAAGGAAAAAAGCTGCTACTTATTGTTTCCTCCTCAAGTTGCAACAAGAGCTCACACTTAACTAATATTTCATTTATTTGAATTTTATAAATTCATAGTTCCCATAAACTCCACTGAATTATGATTTGATGTTTCACCAACAATTATTTACCTCTATAGCAAAGTTATAGTTTTTATCATATTTATAATAGCTTTATTAACTTTTCATTACTTAAATGCAATTGAACATTAATAAAATTTTAGCCAATGATTGCAGATAGGAGACTTAAGTGACAACAATCTCCAGGAAATACAGAAAAAAATCAACTCAGATAACATCTAAATTTACAGGGAGATTTGGAAGCAAAGGGTGTAAATTGCCTTTGTATGTGTTTTAATTATGTCCACCTCCAGGAAATCACAGTGCTACCAGATTTTTAGTGAAAACTGTTCCAAGTTTTTCAACCATTGAACATTATTGGAGATTTTCCAATTTTCCCTTATTTTCCTAGAACAGCTTAGAATTATTACCCTGACAATAATTTAGTCATATAGACCAAGTGTCTTCTACATAACATTTTAGTGCCAGAATTTATCTGGGTACCAACCAAGTTTCCAAGGATCTTTAATTTGTCCCTGTACATTAACACATGAATCATCAGGAAGTGAACTGATTTCCTTTACCTATACCCACGAGGTATTGTTCTTTCTTTGGAATATATATTTAGGGCATGTATGCTGGCTTTTTGCATTTTCTTCTCCCTTATATTGCATACATTACATTTTATTTCACATTTAAATTGACCTTCACTACCATCACCCTCAAAAATTAGGAGAAAATGAGAGAAAAAAGGATTTTTAGATTCCCTGAACTCCCTCTTGTATTTTTTGTCCTTCAAATATAAAGCGATACCACTATCTGTAGGCCAAGTGCTTTGAGTTCATTTCCCATTTATGAAAATCCAAGCATGCAAATATCCCTGTGCTCTCGGAAACGCAAGCTCAATTTCAGCTGTGTCACTGAGGAACAAAGGCAATTAAATTAGCCTTCCCCGTTCTCCTCAATGTCTTTCTCCTGACCATACCACTTGACTGATAATTTGTCTCAAAAATCATGTCAAGAGAGCTCAAGATCAGACGTGCAGGGTGCTCACCACCCTTCAGCCTCGCTTCACCTCTGGAAGGAAAAGTCAGACTGACTTTCCTTGGTTACTTTTCACCTGATGGAAACTTTTCCTCGGGAGCCCTGATCTTGTTACCGACACTGACGTGCTCGCATCCCAGACTTCAGCTTTTATTTCCGCTTTAGGTGGCATCGGGCTGACCTTCTCTATGGACACATCGTGATTAGAACAAATGAACATGCCTGATACTACCCTCCAGTTACTTTTGATGATGGTTACCCTCGCTCATCTTTCAATTTTAAACCCAGAAAAGATAGATCTTAGCCTCAGGAATAATATGCAACCATTTGGCGACTAATACAGAGGCTGTGAATATCCTGAATGGGAAGTTACCTAATTAGATTTTCAGAATTGTATTTCAGCTATCTAATTAATGAAGTAAACAAGAGAAGGAAATAATTTTAAAATCCAGAGTGGTTTAAAATCCAGAGTAGAAATTTAATATTCTACTCTGAGTGCTTGGCACTTAGGAAGAATCATATTCCAGGTTCTGTGTAGACTTTTATAGTCAGCCCGTACCAAAACGCTTCACACACATCTACATGTGGTGATTGATTTACCAACATTTTTCTGGTGATTGTTTTTTTTTATTTTTCCCACATATTTGATGAAACAGATTAATCCCATTTCCCAGTAATCTAAGAGTACTTGCTTATCTTCTCTGACATTTGGAAAACAATAATAAAATACAGCCAAGGCAGTCAGACCCACCAAGACATACCCTTCATTGCAAAACCAGGCAGATGCATAAAGATTAAATATGCATAGTAGTATTATTCTGGTACATTTATGCATGAGACACTGGTTATTTTTATTACATGGCTTTGTGTAATTATTTTTTTAAAACACAACAGAAGCAAATTCCCTTGGATGATAATGAAAAACCATCAGTACCTGAGAATCCATATTCATACAATAGAAACATGTGAATAAAATTCTAAGCATTGCTTTGAGTTGGATCAAGGAATGCTGAAATGCCCAACTGTCACTATTTTTCAACCGTCTTCAGCCACTTGTGTAAAATAACAGGAAGAAACGTCAACTTAGAGACACTGTCCATCAGACTATGGCAGAGTACAAGCACCCATAAACGTCTTAGAGCCCCACGGGGAGTCGCTGGGGGCAGTGGCACTTGATGCTTCTGCACATCTGCTAAAGGCATACTATTAAATGAACTTCATGCGGGTATCACATATTCCTTACACAGATCTAAATTATTTGGAGAATGATGAAGTTGAATGAGTAACAGATACTTGATGGTCTTTCGCTACAGCATCAGGCCGCCATGTGGACCTCTCTCCCTGCTCCTGCTCCTGGTGGTGCCAGTGCCAGCTGGCAGTTCTGATAACTGTGCACAGCCGGAGGGGGAGGAACGTAGCGAAATTCTTCCGCCCTGTCTTCTGAAGAGGTCATTCTTTCAAGCGGTAGCTTCAGCCATCCACTTCCATTTGAAGGGACTGAGTTTTTTCTTACTTGATTACCCCGTTCTCAGAAATGCCTTTACCTTGTCATTAGGAAAGGTCCACTTGGGGCTCAGGCAATGCATAAAAAAGGCTTTGCAGTCACGGGAGATCTCACCTCGCAACAGAACTCCGTTCCCACCTCTCCTTTCCCTGGCAATCCCCAGGCTCTCCCTTGCAGTTGTATCGTTCGAAAACCATTACCTTTAGTGACGGTGTGAGGATTGTGATCTAAAACTTGACTGTAACCATTTCAAAGAGTTAAGGTTACTGGTAATGCCACCTCAGTGACTAAAGAAATGCCAGCCAACTGAATTAAAATGTTCTCTTGTTAAAGGGAAAAAAAATCTATAACTTCAGGGAGAATGAGCGACAATGACTCTGGCAATGCTGAGAACAGCAGGGAGCTCTCCTACACACACAAGTGGAAATAATCCTTTTGTGGTCATATTGGGGAAGAATTTCTATTAAAAGGTGGCTTGGCTCTATGTGCTGTAGGCTTTTGGGCTCTCAAGAGGAATGAGAATGCTTCCCTGGGAAACCTGGGTACCATTAATAAAGGATATCTAAATGGCCTGGGGTGCAAGGATGGCACGCTTCCTAATGTGTCAGAACAGACTCCAAATTTGACATCGACCTCCAAATGGCACTAATTCCGGCACCCCCTGTTTAATCAACTTGGCTATCTCCATGTCTATTTTTGTAATTCGTGCCTGTCATCCTAATTTAAAATCACGTTCACAAGGGTGCTATTTTGGGTGTCTAGTACTAGTCTCTCTCTATGCCTTTGTGTTTTTTGTCTTTTGAATTTTCATCATCCTCTCAACTGGATGTGAGAATAATGGTTACGTGAGATTGTACCTTATACACATAGGAATTCAGGAAACGCTGACTGTTTCTTATAAATACATAAATCGTATCGTTTCAGTAATTAATTGTGACCCTACGATTGCAATAGTAGCTTATCTGAGTCTGGATCAAAAGTCAGTAATCTGGAGGAATCAGCTCTCTTGCTAGAGAGGCATAGATACTTACATTATCCAATGTAATTGATGCTGATGGAAATATTAATAAATGGTATGTATGGGCTAAAAGGAAGGGGATGATACAATTTAACTTAAATTTTATATTTTTACATAACAATAAATGATATGCAACTATTTACTTAGGGAAGGAAAAAGTCCTTCCCACCAAATTCCTGTTTTAAAGACTATTAATTCTAAGGTACAGAGAGTCATCTAAAGACTGGGGGTTCTATGCCTTACAGAAAAAAATACCTTCCTATACTTTTTACCAGTCTAATTCTACAACAATTCAGCTTTTAAATCGCATTGTGAAGAGAGTAAATTTTTGCACAGATATTAAGCTGTTGTTGCATTAACTTCAATAACCATTCTTTTAAAATGAATAGTTCATTAGACTTGTACCAGCTCTCTAATTTTCAAAAAAAGTATGTAGGTAAACTTTCTCATTTTTATTTATGGGGTCTTAGAAGAAATAATTGCTGAGTTATAAGACTCACAATAGCTATGCTTCAGATTTATAGTGCATGCATATATCTTTCAGGATGCAGAACTTTTGCACAGCGTGATGTACATTTTAGGCATGCATCAAAAAGAATTTCCAAATTGTATATAGGCCGTGTGGAAGGGCGGGTGGATTATCAGTGATATTGAGATATTAATTATTTAGTATTACTGCCATGCATTATGAATAATGCATCTGACATTCAACAGTAGAATAGCAGTTCCCATCAGCATGCAATACTCCAGAAATGTATATAAGGACACCAGGGCATGAGTAATATAAGTAATTGGTCCTGGATCTTAGTATGAAGACTTCGTCTTTACCAGGACTAGCAGGACAGGCCTGTGTTTTCATATACCTTGGTATACGCCACCTAGCAGAGGACATGACATAGAAAAAAGTAAAATATGGAAAAATGAATTAATTCTACTGGGAGAGAGAGCTTAGAAGAGTTTTGAATTGTGATCTGTGGAGAATGAAAGTGGAGAAAATAAACTTTCTTTCCTTTATGATTTTTTTTTCTCACATTTTTAGTTTTTAATGTTCTTACTTTTTTATCAGTGAATGTTTTCCAGCTTTTTAAAAAAAGATTTTGTGTATTTATTTTTAGAGAAGGAAGGGAGGGAGATAGAGAGAGAGAGAGAAACATCAATGTGCGGTTGCTGGGGTCATGGCCTGCAACCCAGGCATGTACCCTGACTGGGAATCAAACCTGTGACACTTTGGTTCACAGCCTGGGCTCAATCCACTGAGCTACATCAGCCAGGGCTTCCAGCTTTTATTTAACATTAGAAAATCAGAGTTTACTAGCTACCAGCTTATATTCTGAGGCAATTCCGAATCTGTTCCAAATATAAGCTCTGGGATGCATGAAAAGTTACTTTTCTAATAATTTCTTTACCTAAAAATGGTGAAGATGGTATCTAAACTAAAAGGTTGATTGGGGTCTTGATTATATATCTCTTGAGAATAAAATACTGATTAATATAAGAATAAAAATTACAGTGTGGGATTACATATAAACTCAATAAAAATAAGTAGGAGTGAATTAAAATTTACGAACAGCCTATGAGTATATGATAAAATGAGCTATTTTTCTGCCTTGGGAGGTTGAAAGGGACATCATAAGAAAGATCATTAAGGAGAAAGTTCAAGTTTCATGCAAAGATGGCATAAAGCAGTTTCTGATTCTCCCCAAAACTCAACTCTAAAATAATTAAAAGCAGGAGGGAAACATGGACACTGAGACCTATGCAATCACACAGACAATAACAATAAATAACAATAAAATACAAGTAACTAAGCGACAACACAATAAAGACATTCACAGAGGAAAGCAAACTGTTGTTTTGGACTAGTGCGTGCACGCAGTGCAGGGCTGTCTGGGAGATACCTGAAACCCCAAACCTCGGAGAGAAGACGGCCTGGAGAGTGTGTGTAAGGTTTCGACCTACCTGGGATCACGATTGCTTTATTTCTTTAGAATGAGACACCACAACCATCCATGCTGGTGCCCTTAGGTTACATCAGGGCTCTGAAAAGGCCTAGAGGGGTTAAGAAAAACAGGTGTGAATTGAATACTCCTTGAGCATTACTGCTTCAATTCTGAAAATAAGATTTTTTTTGATGAACTGACAGAAAATAGGAACGATGAAACTGGCTAAGATTCTCTCTCTCTTTCTCTCTCTCTCTCTCTCTCTCACACACACACACACACACACACACGCACACACTCACACAAAGATTCTAACTTTTAAGCTGCACTCAACCTATAGTAATAGACAATATCTGTTTAATAGATACTATTAAAAGGAAATTTGAACCCACAGGACAAAAACTAGATATCTGAGGAGGACAAAGAGCCTAAAAGAAATTGATTAACAGAAATATTCAATTTCTGAATAAAGAGCCTAAAAGAAATTGATTAACAGAAATATTCAACTTCTTGGTTGCAAGCAGAATTCTTGCAACCAAGAGATAGACAGACACTGTAAAAATAAAGAGTAATATTAGAAATAAAAATAAGTAACTTGAAGTATTATATATTAAAATACAATGGTTGAAATAAATAAAATAGACTGAGCTCATAATATTAAGAATATGGTAAAGAAGAAATTAGTGAATTTGCATATCAGATTGAAGAAGTCCTAGATGACTTAATGAAAGGATAGAACTGGAAAATACACATGGAAGCCCAAAACATATAAGAACAAACTATAAAATCAATAGCATTTTTCTGTACCAATATTGTGTAACTAAGACATGCCGCAAAGCCCTAGTAATAAAAACAGTGCTATTTGGTTGAAGAAAAAAATAAATACATGGAATTAAGTAAAGGACTTAGAGGCAGACTGTACATTGGGGGACATAAAAATACCATAAACATGTTCCTGCAAATCAGAAGGGCAAGAGCAGGTTATTTGATCTATAAATATTGGCTTACAATGCGAAGAAAACTGGAGCTCTGTCTTTATGTGCCACCAGTTAGCTCTTAATGGAAGAATTACCTAAAAGAAAGGTAAAACCATAAAGTGAGGACAAAATATTTCTGCCCTAGGGAAAAGGAATACTTGCGCAAAATTTCTCATCAACAGGCTTTTTACAAGGACTAATTGACTCATACCACAATTAATAACTCTGTCAGTGAAGAGCACTAGAGATCGAATTATTAGGATGCTAGGGTGGGAAACAATATTTGCATGCTGAAGACCAGCAATAGAAGAATAACCAACATCCCCAAAAAACTAGAGATCATGCAAATCAACAAGAAATATACAGCAATTTACAGAAGAGAAATACTAATGTGCTAATAAGCACATGAAGAGATGCACAAAGTCATTAGAAAGAGAAACATACAAATATAAGTAGCAATGGGATATTGGCTTATACTTATTTCTCTGAAAAACGTTAAAAGCTAGGCAGCTCCGAGTGTGTGCCTGGGTAGAATACAGAAGTCTCAAGTATTGGTGGTGGTACTGTAGACTTCAGAATCTATTCTGCAGAATAGAGTAGATCGGTCACCTGCCAGAACGCAGTCAAAATACTCCTGTGCATGCATTTCTCTTAGCAATTCTGCTACTGGGAAAACATAATGGAGAATTCTTTACACAGGTCCATATGGGACATCATTAGGATTTTTAACAGTGTCCTGAGTTGTGGTAAAAAAAAATTATTTACAGGCAATCTCGGTGCCCCGTCACGTGGAAGCAGATGGAGAAATGTAATGGATGCACACCATACATCAGTTGGAAGCAGGAGTAAACACTCACATAACAGAATATGCATGTCTGGCTCGTATACATACAGGTCTGAGTAAAAACGAAACCAAACACACCAGAATATACAAAGCACAATATGTCCTATATAAATTTGAAGTGTTTGTATATAAGCAACACATATTTTAAAAGAACACAGACAAAATGCATAATGAAAATATTGGAATTGTCATCTCTAGGGGTAAATGGAAGAAGATTGTCTAGGCAATAAGGGAAGGAATAAGTGCAGGAAGACGGGACACAGGAGGGAGTTGGATGACAGGAATGAGGGTTCATGGAAGGAAGGACAGAAGGAAGGAAGAAGGGAGGAAGGAAAGGAGGGAGGCAGGGAAGGGAAAAGCCATCAGAGAGGGGAGCTCAATGGGCCAATGAGGACAAGCCACGATGAGTAGTATGATGCACTCAACTCTCTCAGTTTGACGTCTTCTTAAAAGAGGGACTAATAATTTGGAGGAAAACATTTTTCCATTCAATGAAAGATTCATACATACACAAATACATGTCGTTATTATATACAAACACATCTGAGAGCTATACACAGGTAAACAAAGTAATAAGTAGAAAAAGATGCAAGTGTACATTTTCTTCCTGAAATCTGTGACTCAAAAATTTTGGTGTAGTGTGCACGACGCCTCATAGCTCAGTGGACAAGTAGTAGATGTTCAGTAAGGCATTCGTTAATCAAACACTTACGCAGTCATTGGTTTAAAAGTGAAGGAAAAAGTGGTTTATTTCTGCTTTTGAAAAAGATGTATCAATACTAACAGAGACTGGATTTCCTTCCCATTGGAAACAACTAAAAATATAGGGAAAATACATGAAACCGTGGTTTATAAGACACTGAATACCAAGAAGCAAATAATGCTTGTTTCAAGATTTTTAGATTTTCCTTCTGATTTTTCCTTCGATGCATTGGTTGTTCAAGAGTACATTGTTTTATTCCCACATACTTATGAATTTGCCAGTTTTCTTTCTGTTATTGATGGTTTCATGAGTACATACATATGTCAAATCTTATAAAATTGTACCTTTAAACGTGTGTAGTATACTTCAATAAAACTGTGTTGTTGTTTTTTTAAACAATGTGTAGCAAGCACATGTAAGTACTTGAAGAAAATTAAGGGCAGGTGGGCTCTCTGTTTAACTTGAATGAGTACACAGTTAAACCCAATGCAAGGTAAAGTGGCATGTTTAAAATTCAGTGTCGGTTCCTTAAGATATCAGGTACATTGCAGGTACACGTCTCTGAAGCCTGGAGTCCCCCATTAGCTATTTCCCTGCAGAGTGTCAGGGCATGTGGTCTTGACCTAAAGTGATATTTTACTTACCTGTGTACTCTCACTTCCAAAAGCCCTCAGGTGTGCTTTGTATTTTATATAAAAAATGTATGAGATAAAACTCACTTTCTACAAGCAAGAAATATTAGCTTAATTTCAACCGAATTATTTTAAAACCAATCCCACTTTAAGTGTGTACCTCTTTCCTATTTGACAGGTAGAAAATTCACCTTCACGTGAATTTCCTAGCAAAAAATATCCTAGGAAGTTGCCTGTGGTTCTTCATTATCAGCGTGCACTAGTTACCTTTAAGAAACCTACAGGTAGATTTCCTTTGCTCCCCTTGGTTCTCTCTGCCCTGTGGCTCTTCTGACACATAAATCTTTGCCGAGGCTGAAAACCATGCCAAGTTTCCACTTGAAATTCTTGATACTGCCCTGGAAAATCTCCACAGATCAGACTAATGGGTTCCCTGTTTGTCCTAACCACAGAACTGCACCCCAACTCCTTCCCTTTCTCCTGTCTCCTGGGTCTGTTTTTAGCCTGAAAGAAATTCTTCCTTTCTGTTCTTTTTTGTTGTTGTTGTCTTTTTGTTTTGTTTTATTTCTTGAGTCTCTTCTTCCTCCAGGGAACCTAAACTTACTGCTTCAGTGCATTTTGGTCTTAGGAAACAAATGCCAAATAAGGAGAGTGTCACGCAGACAACTTCTGGTTTTTTCTTCCTGCCAAAGATGCCTCTGTTAAGAAAAAGCTGAGGATGTTACCTGCAGGATGGAAGAAAGGAGCAGAAACATTACAGAGAAGGGGATATATTGATGGCTGAAACATCTCACTAAGACCAAAGGATCTAATTTCCAGACTGTTTAGGTGGCGTTTGCAGAAATATTTTCGGGGGTCTAATCCAATGAACAAAACTTAGTGAGAGCGGCAACGCCTCACAAAGCATCGCACTGCTCTGCACGCGAGCAAGACCAGTGGAGGCAGTTTCTACTCTGGCAGAAGCTAAAATAGGCCAGATAACCTGAAGGTCAGTCTGTGAGCATTCCCACGCACGTGTGATTCTCTGGAGTCTCTGTGTACGTGTATAAGAGAGACAGACAGAAACCCAAACTGTGTGCTGCGGGGAACAATATGCTTTAGTTTATATTATTTATTTTCTCATATACCGCACTACTTGATCCTCATGTTGGCCTTTAAGAGAAAATATTTTAATTCTGATCTCTATTTTTTTTCAGAAACCTAACCTTAGACAAGGTAAGTAACTTGCTGAAAATATGAAATTAATGGGACAGAGGTGGAATTTGACACCAAGTTATTAAATCCTGTCTCCTACTTAAATCTCAAACCATCCTGATGTTATTAACAGAATTGGATTTAGATTCTGGTTTGAAAATTTGCATACAAGATGTGTTCCTCTTTTCTATGCAATGGAGATAACTAATTAGGTAACCACCTTACTTTCTACCCATTAAGGAGCCATGTCCCCGTATACAAACAGATTAGTAAAACAATTTGATTTCGTTAACATGACAAGTTTCTCTGTTCTTCTCAGGGAAATCACGAAAGTATTTCCAAATCATTTTGATGGTATTTATCCTCAAATAATTTAAAATGTTTTGTCTATGAGGTATAGTTTCAGACTTAACATTAATAGAATAATTAAATTTAGTGAAGTCCAACTGTGAAGAGCTTTCTAAAAGAAGTTATTTAGTATGTTATTGTTGTTCATTTTTTACTTAAAACACGTACTTTATACCATGTTTTAATACGTAAGCAAGAACTACAAATGTAGAGGAAAGAGCTATTCACATTACAAGACAACCAGTGAAGCAAAATTAACAGCAGCGTGGTAGATTTCTTCCATTTACCTCTCTGGGCCTGCTTCCACCACCTCCTCCCTCTTCTTTGCTTCCACAGCTACCTCGAGTGCACTGCCTAACTAGGACACTCAGGCTGCCTCGGGGTTGGTTTTTGTTGAGTTGGATTAACTGGGTCCCAGTTGGAGAAAGGAGAGTGAGGTCAAGGTCCTTCTTCGCAAAATTGTGTTCTGAGACTCAATTTCAAATCTGGGCAAGGAGGTGTTCCCCCGATTTCCAATAAGCAATTCTCAGAACACCAGCAGGGTGTCTGAGGAGTCAATTAAATTCTGACACTATCTGCCTAGAGACAGCTTCGGATTCTACAGGTTGAGGGCTAGTCCTGCAGGACTTCAGGTGCAAGTCACAGGCCCAGGCCATTGCCTGTACGTCTGAGCAACTGGCTATAAACCAGAGATTCCCACAATCTCTTCTTCTTGGGTTTAATTAATACAGCAGAATGACTCATAGAACTCAGAGAAACATATTAGTGGATCACTCGGTTATTGTTAAAGGGTATAACTCAGGAACAGCCAGATGGATGAGATGCATAGGACAGGGTATCTGGGAAGGGGCACAGAGTTTCCATGCCCTCCCCAGGCATATCACTCTCCCGTCTCACGAGTTCACCAACCTGGAAGCTCTCTGAGCCCCATCCTTCTGGGTTTTTATGGAGGCTCCATCGCACAGGCATGACAGATTATCATTGGCCATTGGCGACTAAAGTCAATCTTGAGCCTCATCCCCCTTCCCGGAGGTCAGTGGGTGGGATGAAATGTCCCAATACTCTGATCACCTGGCTGGTTCCTCTGGCAACCTGCCCCATTTTAGGTGCTTTTCAAGTCCCCTTATTAATATAACTTTCAAGCATTTTTGGAGCTGTGATTCAGGAACTGTGGACAAAGACCAAGTATATATGAGGATATATGTTGGTCACTTGTAGGGCTAAATATATATTAATTATATATCACAATATCACATTCAGCCTTGGCCTACCAGTGAGAGCCAATTAGGTTGTCTCTGTCCCTTCCAAGGCAACATGTTCTCTAAGAAGTTTCCTCTCTCTGGCATTTGGAAAGTGGCAAATTATTTTTTCCTTAGCCATTCAGACTTGGGAGTGAAAAGAGTCCTACTGTTAATAGTCAAGAATCTTGCATTAACTCCTTTTTTCTGTTTTCTAAACCCATCCACACCTTTGCAATTAATTTCTTTGTAAATAAACCTTCTTCAAATAAGCTAAATTTGAGTGTGCCATCTGTTTCTTGTTTGGGCCCTGATTGATACAGAATATTATGTAAGCTTCCAGAAATTTGATTGCATATAAAAGCCTATATCTATCCATATATATATCTTTTATTTTTTCTCCACAATTAATAGCATTCTCTGAACATTTTGTTTTTTCATCATGTAGATTTTTCCATGTTAGCACAATAGGGTTTTATCATGTTAAAGTAAAGTAACCTTAAAACAGTGTAAAATTTAGAAGGCTATCAGATGAAAAAGTAAATATTATATATAATGGAAATGCTTCTGGTCACACACAAAAAAAGAGTTTAATCCAGGCACTTTTTGTTTCTATAATTTTCTACAACTTTGGAATCTATGGAATGAAAATTTAATGTCACTCCAGGACTGAAGATTATTTGCATGTTTTAAAAAAGGAAAGCCATTCTTTTCTTCTAATCTCATGTGCCAATGATTTCCTACAAAGTAAATTCTTCCATAGCTACCTAGTAAAACAGAAGTGCCTTTACCACTTTAGTGAAGAGTGTAGCACTTAAAAGTAAAAACATATCAAGGAGGAGCATAGTTGTTAGCGGGGCTCATTACCCCCGGGATGGAGGGTGATATGTATCACACTAACACGCTGTACACTTTAACCTTACACAGTGGTATCTGTCAATTATATCTCAGAAAATAAAAATAGATCTAAATACAGAAGGGTTATAAGTAGGTCATTGGAGTCCATGACACCGCTATTGATAACACTGATTTTTCTATAGGTCAGTTTATCCTTGCACAGATAGGAACATTTGTTGGGAGGGGAGGGTCTTTTCATCTTCCGATTCCGAGAATGAGTTAGCAGGGAGCGTGTCTCCTTCGTTCAACTCTCAGGCATCTGTAATAATCACCTTCCCCATGCTACTTCCCTCCGCTTGTGTTACTTAGCTTCCTGAGCCTTCTGAATAAGCCCACCCACAAGTTTTCAGTTTCCTGACATCGTTTTCACTCCCAATGATACCTTCATTATCATAATGTTCCAACAAAGTTATTGGAATGCCTTTCCAATTGCATTAATCTTCTGGAGAAGTGTTAAATAACATTAACAAAGGAAATAAACTATCTTGAAATCTACAATGAATAACATAACTCCGAGCAAAAAAAATATATTTTCACAGAAAGTAAAACCATATGGCCAAGTGAGAACCACTTTTTCTTATTCACATAATCTCATTATTAAATGCTCCATATGCTAATGTCTGGGAAACTGGAACCGCATTATGTTTAAACAGATTCGATCTATTATTCATTTTTTTAAAATGACAAAACAGGACAATTGTTTGTTCTGCCTATGCCTTCCTCCCCACCCCCCAAAAAGCATGCAATTTTCTCCATACACTGTTTCTTTATGGATTCCACCAGTGTTGGCTCGAAAGTGAGTTCTCTCTGCCCTGAAGAAGCCAGCGTTCTTTTGGTTGGCGATTATCCCTTTTTCGGAGCTTGCTTCAGCGCTGAGATGCAAGTCTTGCGGAGCCTATCTCTGTGCTCATAGCTTTCTTGATCACTTTAAAGCTGTGTTAGTCTTTTGTAAGCCAAAGAAAAATGGGCATTCTCTGTGAATCTCAGTCTTAAAGTTTATTATTGTAAAGAACACTGATTTTCTTCACAAACACATTAAAACCCTGACTATAATTGTCACTAGGATTGCAGTTAAATATATAATAGAAATGACCACCATCTGTTATAAAACAAATGATTTAGCAATCACAATTTATGCAACTGTTGAAAACAACTTAAGGAATCCTTAAGATAAAAATATACACTGGTGTAACAAACACAATAATTCTATGAGAGACCCCAAAGCATTTCACTCTTCACACATGGTAAGTAAAATATAATTATACGATGTACCTTAAATCTGACCTAAATCTAGGATGGTGTGGTAAGCATAAAAATGCTGCCCCCCCCCCCCCCCACACACACTCACAAACATGCCCACACCCTCATCTCTGGAACCTGTGAATGTGTTACATACTCATGTTATCATGTTGTTAAGGTTTCGGACTTCACAATGGGAGATTATCCGGGTTCATCCAGGTGGGAGCTAAAGAAACCATAAAAGCGGGAGAGGGAGGAAGAAGAGCTGAGCCAGAGAGGTGCAGCGGAAAAGAGAGACAGGAAAGGTTCCAAGCATGAGAAGGATGACTGCCATTCCTGGCTTTGCAGCGGAGGAAAGAGGCCACCGATGATTTGAGAGAGACCCCCAGCAGACCTTCAATGAAGAAATGGGGACTTCCTTCCTACAAGTGCGTGGAGATCAGTGTTGCCAACAACCTGAATGTACCTGGAAATTGATTTTTACCAGAGGCCCCAGAAAGGAAAGCAAGCCCTGTTGACACCTTGATTTTGACCTCATAGGACTGGGACAGACAATCTAAGTCTACTGATGTACATAAGTATGAGATCATACACTGGCGTGCCTTAAGCTACTGAGTTTGTGTTCATTTGCTAATTAGCAACAGAAAACTTATCCAGTAGGTGAGCTTTGCTTGGGATGGTTTTGATGGTCCAGATTCTTTTCAATCATCTAGTGTTATCACTTTAAATCATTTTATTTTCTTTTCCTAATTGTATCTATTTTCAACAGGCAGAAGGAGGCCTTGAACCAAGACATATCACTGCCCAGTTAAGGCAAAACACAACTGAGTGGTCTTCCAAAGTGCATGTTAACACCTTTTTTAGTTCGTCTACATGGTTTCCTAACAAGTCAAGATGTTAATCTAGTCCCTTTGCCCTTGTTGCTTGTTCTAGAATTGATGACTATATAATACATTTGGCTAATACAAGACCCGGGCCTACACCTCTGACCGTGATTGCTGGGCCACGGGGTGGAGATCTGCTTGAAGTTTTGTCGGAAAGTGATGGAAGCTGTTACACAAGGAAACAACAAAGCCGGAGATGGAGAGAGCCTGAGGCATTTGAGTTTATGGTTCCAATTATTCCTCAGGCACTTTTCTAAACTTGATATGGAATAATAAATTACTTTTTTTTAAAGCTAGACAGAAATGTGTTCCTGTCATTTACAAATAGAAAGAATCAGTGTTCTGTACTGTGTTTGTTTTCTATTGATTCTGTAACAAATTATCACACACTTAGCGGCAAAGAACAAAACAACTTTATTGTCTTCCAGCTCTGTTGGTCAGACGTCTGACAGAGATCTCACTAGACCAAAATCAAGGCCTATCAGGCCTGTGTCCTTTTCTGGAGGTGACAGGGAAGGACCTGTTTCTGTATCTTTTTCAGCTCCTAGAGTACGTCTTCACGTCCGGGCTTGTGGCCCTTCTTTCTTCAAAGGCCAGCGAAACTGTGCCTTTCTGTGACTGTCATCCATGGTAGTGGTTGCATCCCTATCTAACTCTTCTGCCTTGCTCAATAATCACCTTTAAAGCCCCATGTGATTACAGTGGGCCCACCCAAATAAGCCAGAATGGCTCTTTATTTTAGGGTCAGTTGATTAGTAAAATCGATACTATCTGCAACCTAAATCCCCCACTTGCAATGGAACCTAGCACAGGCTCTGGGATTAGAATAGGAACATGCTGGTGGGTCATAATTATGTCCATCACAGGCACGAAGGGCTTTGCCAGGGCCCAGGGCAGGCTTGCTCCAAAATGTTACACATTGGCATATTGATGGCTTGGGGTTAATGTTACTTGACAAGCAGCCAGTGCAAGAGGATCACTGTGACTGCTCTGTCCCCCTGAGAGAAGGAAATAAATCTCATCTGTAAAATGTGCCCTTCTTGCTCCTGGGGGCCGCAAGACATACCCCTTTCACAAGAGTTAGGAAATTTGGAACCAAAAAGCCTGTGTAAACGAATCTTGTTACTACTTTACTAATTTACTCCCCAGGCCCAAGTTTTGCTTAAATTCCTTAGTCATAGCATCCAAACCCAAGTTTTTATTTTTTCCTGCCTTGTCAATTTTATCGAAGTTTATTGTTTCTCTATCTAAAAATTATAAAAACCTAGCCGGTTCCTTCTGTCTCTGAGCATCATTTAAGATCACCTGTGTGGATGCATTCCCTTGTTTTTCCTCCTGTTAATCTGGTCTTGTGTCTATGTTATTATTAGTCCAGCTGTAAGAACTCAAGAGGACTAAGGGGGGGTGGAATTTTCTCCTCTCCAACAGCTCACATGGTAGGTAACAGCCACAAGAATTGGCTTCGAAATACAGACCAGTGGGCTCCTACCTTCCTTCTCCTTCTTGTTGTACTACCTCAGGCATGTTTCAGAGTGTTCTAGTCCTCAGCTTTCCCAACTGCAAAACAGAGGCAACAGGAGCTCCTTCATTAGAGGGTTTTATAAAAATTTATGTAAAAGCATTTAGAAAAGTGCTAATGCCATAGAAATATGACACAAGTTAATTATTGTTAGAAGAGTTGGATGAGAGAGGAAAATGTCACCAGAACTCTGGCTTAGAGAAGAGGAAGCCTATGACCACAGTGATTTAAAAAATGATTCTTCAACCTGGCTGGCGTAGCTCAGTGGATTGAGCGCGGGCTGGGAACCAAAGTGTCCCAGGTTCGATTCCCAGCCAGGGTACATTCCTGGGTTGCAGGCCATAACCCCTAGCAACTGCACATTGGTGTTTCTCTCCATCTCTCTCTCTCTCTCTCTGTCTCTCTCTGTCTCTCTCTCTCCCTCCCTCCCTAAAAATAAATAAATAAAATCTTTAAAAAAATGATTCTTCTAACTCCTTAGTATATGTAGTTTTAAGGGAAAGGGACAAGAGAGACAAATACTCTTTCTTTACGAACCCCGTCATTTAAGAATGCCTATCAGGTGAGAACTTCTAGGCCTAGAAGTTTCTTTGGTGAGTTACATGGTCCCAAAGGGAGATTGAGAAAAAAAGAAAGAAAGAAAACTGCTAGTGAAGTGAAAATTGATTTGGAGGATATTTGGTCGTGTCTAATAAAGTTGAAAAATGCACACACTGTATCTATTAGTTTTCTAGGGCTGACATGACAAAGCACCAGAAGCTGAGTGGTTTAAACAACAAAAATATATTGGCCCACAGATCTGGAGACAAGAAGTTGAAGGTCAAGTGTTTGTGAGGGTAGTTTCTTCTGAGGGTTGAGAGGAATAATCTGTTCTGTGCCCATCCCCCAGCTTCCGGTGGTGTGCTGGCAAGTTTTAGTGTTTCTTGGCTTGAAGAAGTGTCACGCTTATCTCTGCCTTCATCTTCCCATGATTCTGTGTGTGTGTGTGTTCCAGATTTACCTCTTTTATAAAGACACCCGTCATGTTAGATTCGTGTCTCCCCTTAGGACTTCATCTTAACTGAGTTCTCTCTAAAGACCCTATCTCTAAATAAGGTCACACTCGGAGTCACTTAAAGTTGAGAATTAAATATATACATTTTGGGGCATAAAATTAAATCCATGAACACCTTATGAAAGAAATTTCCTTATAGGAACATAGTAGAAAAAATATTGCACAATCATAACAGAATATAGGAGTAACAATAAGCATCACTACATTGCATTTCATAGTAAGCTGTAGGGGGAAAAGGTCCATCAGTATGTTCATAGACCATTTGCAAGTTTACTGGTATCATAAACTATCACAGTGCACTTAAGATTATCAAATTTTTATGTTTCAATGTGGATAGATCTCCAAAACACAATGTTAAGTGGAAAAAGTGAGTTACAATAAGAGAGCTTAGATACAATTTTTAAATCACTCAGAGAAACAGCATGCACTTTTTCTGAAGCATAGTTTCAAAAAGTGATGAAATAACAGGAAATTAAGTTGATGCATATGAAGCTGAGTCTGGATGGAGGGGAAGTGGACTGACAAGAGAAACAAATGCCGCTCTTTTGCCCACAATGCCTCTTTGTTTGCAAAGGTCTGAACCATTTTTAAAAAATTATTTTGGTACTTCTAAATTTTGTCAATTTTAGTACCTAAATGGTTTCATTATGTAGTTACATTTCTGATTTTTTTTAAGAAAAAAATTATGGGAGAAGAAAAATTGCATCTATGTACTTCCAGACTTGGAATTATTAGGTTAATTTTTTTCAATGGGTATGGAACCCATGGATAAGCCATAACAAATGAACAGGCTCTTAATACCATCATTTCTATCTTAAAGGGAGCAGATGTTTGTGAAAGTACTAGGTGGGCACATTTGCATAAATATACATAAATTTGTTTAATTTGCATATTACTTTAAAGGAATTTAACATCAGGTATGTAAGGTGAAATATAAAGCTACCACTTTAACAACTAAATTAAAAGTTTGACTTTTAAATTCAAAAGTAAAACAAAATTTTAGAAGAATCCCAACTAAATAGTATTTCGAGGGATGATGCGGCAGCATGTCTCTCCTGTATAACACACGGGGAGGAAGGAAAAGAAAGAGGAGATTATCTGGGTGAAAGTGAGAAGGAAGCACAGGGAAAGCAGGTGAGCGCATGGTGTTAGAAGCCTCATCTAACTGGGTGCTAAACTCATCAGTTTTATCATCCATTAAAAAGGAGCTAATACTGCACCTCACAGCTACAGACAGCCCCATAGAAATAGCTTGTGTCAAGGACCTGTTATACGGCAACTTTTTAAAAATCCGATGCTGATGTTTTCAGTTATTTTTCTGATACATCAGAGCATCATTTTCTGGATGGTGGCATGAAAATGACTAAGGACTATCTTGAATGCTGTCAAATAAAAAATAAGTCAGATGTAGGTAAGGAGAGAGTTTACTCAAATAGACTATTACAATAGGAGGAGGGGGCGGATTACTGCAACAGAGAGAACACTCGTGGGTATAAGGTCTGTGCTTATGTCAAAGATCAGGCAGGAGGACTCATCCTGCACAGGGAGGAGTGAAACAGACTAGAAAGAAATGAGTTTGAGGGTGTAGGCTGACCAGTTAGGAAGTTCTGATAGTTGTCTAATAACGTCTTTTCCTGAGGGCATTCGGTTTTGAAGAGAGCCTGTGAAGGAGGAGCTGTTTCTAATTTCAACACTTTATTAGATTCAGGGGCGAGCCCAGGTCCAAGGGCCTGCGGAAAGGGAGGAGACTGACAGAAATCCGGGTTAAATAAAGGTAGAGGATGTTCGTCCACATTGGGCACGTAAAGCAAAGGAGTGAAATAATCAAATCATAGCAGAAGCTAATACATCCAAATATGGGTGTAATTGATTAAAATTGGGGAAAAAGCTTCCTTAAAAGCAAACACATTTTAATTAACATAGATTTGCTTATTAGTAAATAGCACTGGATTTATATTCCATTAAAGGCGTTCAAATGAAAGAAAAACATAAAGGTAATTTATTTCTTAAATGTTGGTTCCAAAATTGTTGGCTCTATATTTATTATAGTAATTTTATTTTATTGTTTTACTTATTTATTTTTTACTTGCTGATCCAAAGCTTTAGTGTTTAACAAATGTCTTGTTTAAAAGTCTTATTTACAAATGGCTTATGCATGCACTATGCTTTCCTCCTCTTTTCATTTCTCTTTTTTATTCAGGAACAGTTATCTCCATTTCCCCCGACTATTCACCCCCCCCCCCCCCCCCCCCCCCCCCCCCCCCCCCCGCCTGCCCCAGCCATTCTCACCTCCCTCCCTGGGTCATACCCCCCTTTGGCTTTGTCTGAGTGTCCTTTTTGCATGTTACTTGACAACCCTTCCCCCTCTTTTAATGACTTTAGTAGACTTAAGGATGCGTTGTGATTATTTCATTCTAATTCATTATTTTTTAAAGATTTTATTTGTTTATTTTTAGAGAGGGGAAGGGAGGGAGAAAGAGAGGGAGAGAAACATCAATGTGTGGTTGCATCTCTGGCACCCCCTCTGGGGACCTGGCCTGCAACCCACGCATGTGCCCTGACTGGGAATCCAACCTGTGACCCTTTGGTTCGCAGGCTGGTGCTCAATCCACTAAGCCACACCAGCCAGGGTTAATTCATGCTAGTTTAAATCTTATTGTCTATGCCAGACCTTTTGTGTCTTAATACCAGGTCTTCCACTGGCATGTTTTCTCTTGTAAATGATATATGACCACGTCTGCATGTCTGTGGCTTTCCAGACAGCTGAGAGGAGAAAAAAAGCTGGTTTGGAAAAGATAAGCCTTTGTTTAAACATAGAGAGATTTAGTTAAGAAAGGAGTAAATACTAGCATTATTATAGAAGCATAACTAAGGTCAGTGGAGCTAAATAAATTTAAACTTTTTTAAATTTTTGAAAATTACTGTTTACATTCAATATTATTAGTTTCAGGTGTACAGCCTAGTGATTAGAAAATCCTATACTTTACTAAGTGTTCCCTCTGATATTGCCAGGAGTAACCTAGCAACATACACAGTTATTACAATGTTATTGACTATATTCCCTGTGCTGTACTTACATCCGCACGACTATTCTGTAACTACTAGAAGTACCAGTCTGTACTTCTTGGCCCCTTCCCCTTCTTCACGCAGTTCCCCACATCCCTCCCCTCCCACAACCATCAGTCTGATCTCTGTGTGAGTCTGTTTCTGTTTTGTTTGCTCATTTATTTTGTTCTTTAGATGTCGCATAGGAGTGAAATCCTATGGTATTTGTCTTTGACTGACTTGTTGCACTTAGCATAATACCCCCTAGGTCCATTGATGTTGTCACAATGGTCAGATTTTATTTATTTATTTTTTTTATGGCTGAGTGGATAAGAAAGCTGCGATACATATACACGATGAAGCTAAATAAATTCGTTTGGGGGTGTTCCCCTCTCCCTCGCATGCATAAACTTAAAAATATTTAATTCAGGGACTATGTTTTATTTCCACAATTAAAAACATTTTAAATATTAATGGGAAAAATCATTGATGTATTATCCAGAGAGGTTATTGAATTTTATAAAATATGTAAATAAACTCAAAGTAAATGAAATTTCCTGGTACGAACATAATAGGATGTAATCGTTCATTCTCTTATTACAAAACAGCTTTAAGAGATTATAAAAATAAAAAGAGACTATACAAAGTGGAATAAAAAACACTAGTAATATGTATATAATCAGAGAAGTTCTTTTAAGGAAAAATTTCAGAACTGAATTTCTAACCATCTCCTTTTCCTACCTTGACATTGACTTCTGAAATCCAGGGTCCGTATTATTAATGTCTTATGCATCGTCATTACTAGCTCAGAATAAACCTATGTGATTATGTGATATTTAACAAACTAAGATATTGGCCCTTAATGTATGGTTTAAAGAACCACTTCATAACATTTGAATCCCAATCATGGAATTGCTAATGTTTTATGCTAAAAGAATTAGGAATCAAAGTTCTCCCTTTTTCCATTTTAATGACTTTCTTTCACTAATAATCTGGATTTTTCATTTGTCAGTTGCTTGGTTTGTTTTTTACAAAAGAGGAAGTGATTGGTAGCAATAACTGAATAAAAACAAATGAACCCTCGGGAACAAAAAAGCACTGAGTTGTGTAGATTTAGGTCACTCGATTCACAGCTTCCTTGCCCCCTTATGTAATTATCCTTTAATACAAAACTTTGTAGCTAGTTTCCTGTGAATAAGCAAAATCCTGGAAGTTTTCTCCTAAGTGATCAATTGTATGTAAATATGATGGGCAATGATGCTTTTGAGGTCACTTGATGTCACTCTATATATAATCTGACTGAATTAAAAGAATCTTAAATTAGAGGCAGAACGCTGAATGTGGACACAACCACCTTCAGAGTTCCAGATAAATCTCTTAAAATCTCTCTACCTCAGGAGAGCCAAGGCAAGCTTCACGTACTGGCAAAATGCTGTATGGATTTGTTTCTAAAGATCCATATGTGAGATGATTCACTGAACACAGCAAGTGGAAAGTGGGTTATCCTCGCTTTTTTCTTGGTGGTTCAATCCAACCAATATTTATCAAATAACTATTATATGTCAGACACTAATAGGTGTTTGGTATCCTAACGTAGTTTAGTTTATTCAAATGTAACAGACAACTAAACAAAAAGAGACTTCAATTAATATTAAATTATATGATATAAATGCGCACAGGGCACTAAGGAAGCCCAGGGCCAGACTCCAGCTTCACCTGAAGAGTCAGGGATGGGATAGATGGTGCCTGAGGTGAAACACAGAGCAATGTGGATGGATAGGCTTTCAAGTACTAGAATTAACTTCCTTTGTCATTTTCTTAATTATTCCTATGACCAACGATGCTTGGCATTTGGAAATGTATTGTGTGGTAAGTGTAGCTATTGAGGAGTGACCCTAAAGTTCCAAGTCATGAAGTATCTAATCTCCTAAAATGTCTCCTAAAAATAAAGTCAAGTCGCTTTGTTGGGAAGAATTAAAAACCCAGGTGAAACCAGTTCAAATAATAAATATTATTTATTTATTTATTTGAGGAGTGAAAGGGAAATAATTTCAGAGTACTGTGAATGCCTTAGATTTTTTTTTTCTTTGTTTTCATTGTTGTTCAGCTACAGTTGTCCCCGTTGGAATCTTTGGATTTGCATTGCATTATTTAGGTGTGTGCTTTGACTCTTATTTTGCTATGTTCTTGATGCCGCCTTTTATATATTAGCGTTTCAGGCTCCAGTGTCTTTCCCTGAGGCAATGAAGTTATTTCAACTGCTTCAGCCCACACATTTGTATAGCAAACCATTCAGAAGGTGAATAGTTCCTCTTACTATAACCACCAAATATAAATCCTGGACATCGAGATGAATGTTTTAGACTGGGTCTATCTGTGAACCAATGTATTTGGATGGAGAAACACAAAGCGATCAGATCGGCACCTTAGTGGTATCCCTGAAACAATCACAGGGACTAATGAATGGGTAGATGCCATCGGTTTAGAAGATTCATGGGGATTTGCTCTAGAGCAGGATGTGCAGGGAGGTGCACTCTGCACACCTGAACCTTAGTAGGGGAGGTGGAAGGGGTGGCTCCAGAAAAAGCCTAGACAATTCCCAGCATCTGCACCGAGACTTCTCTTTATTCTCCACTGATCTTGTATTCCACACTTATCATCCTATATTTCTAAGGGTTTTTTTTTGGGGGGGGGGGCGGATGAATGAACTGCTTTGGCGCATGTGAACTAAGGGATTTTGGTAGATCTCCAGGTGTATCACTTATGAATAATTCTCCAATTCTCAGTGAACACTGACTGTTAATATTCACCTGCTGGCATCTGTATCTAGTCCTGATCTAATTTCCACACTTTCTGAGACACGGACCCTCCCTCCTAAGCGTGATGCTTCAAAGTGATCCCAGCTCTCCTCCTCGGTGGTGTGTGATTGCAGCGATGCCCCGCGTTGCTCACACTCCTTTTTATCCCCACGTCGGGTAACCCCTTCTCACAGTGACTCAGAGTTTACCGTGTCATTTCACTTGGCTAATGAACAATAGAAAATATGCTGCAAGCAGAAACTTAAAAAGTGCTTTCCCATCAGGAGTCGCTGTCTTGAATAAGTTAAAACCTCGGTTCTGCCACGCAAACAAGCCTGGGCTAGACTGCGGGATGACGAGAGACGTGTGGCGACTCAGTTGCCTCCATGGCCCCAGCCGAGAGGTTGCCCATCATCAGACCTTTGAACGAGACGTTAGATTGCACAGAAGTGAGCTGACCTGCCAGGCAAACACATGCAGAAGCAAACCACTGACTCCATTCCTCAAATCTCAGGAAGGGACTGGAGTTAATTATTACTGATACATGAACAAATGACTAATTAGGGAAAAGAAGTATGAGGAGAATAGTCCATTTGTGGGTCATGTTGATATTGTAAACCTGGAGAAAGAAGTAATGTACTAAGAAGGGCTGCCAGTAGCTAACTGGGTTCAAATATTTTTTTAAAAAAAATCTTCTAGCAGCCATTTCTGGGTGGGGCCTTTCACACAGACTAAGCAACTGCACTTCAGGAAGAAGCCTGCTCCGAACCACCTGCATCTGCACTGAACTGTCTGCCTGCACTGTGTTTCTGCCATCTGAGCCAGCCCTTAAAGCAGTTCCTGACTCCTACTGCAACCAATAGGAGTGAGGCTTTTTTCATCCAGGTGGAGCTACCCAGCTCTGACCGACCAGAGCAGAACTATTCTGACCAATCAAGACGGTGCCGTTTGGACCAATCAAACTGTGAGAATTTGGAGTCCTCATCTGCATAAGGACAGCTCAATCAGGGACCAGGGGTGGGGACTTCTGCTCATACCAGCCTGGGAGCACACCTTCCCTTTCCACTGAGAATGGAAGGCTGTGTCTCCCTGGCTGAGCTTAGACACCAAAGATGTCTCACCAGACCAGAGCAGACCAGTACAATGCAAAGCGGCCTGGCCTGGAGCAGAGCAGAGCAGACCATCCACATGAAAAGCAAAGCTGTCCAGCTGGAGAGGAGCCTGGTGCCAGGGCTGCCTCACAGCTATACTATATCTTAACTGAGCTATTTTGCACTCAATGAAATTTTCTCCTTCTTCACAGCACCCCAAATTGAGGATTCCAGTTTGTGTTGACTTGGCACCAATGACCTTCAGTTGACAATATCAAAAGAGGTTGTACAAGGAATAGGGAAGGAAGTAACTGACCTCAGTCCCATTGAATGCACCAAACTTGTATTGATTGGGAGAAATACAGCTCCTTGAATGAACGGGGTACTGGGTAAATGAATTACTTATCCATTATAGTTGCTCATACTTTTGGAGTTGAATTTGTAATTTGTAAGAGCACTCTAGTGAAACATTAACTCAAGGCAGACATTAAGAATATACATTGTTTAAAGAGGTCTGGTCATATTTCAATTTGATTCACAATTTAATCTATACATTTTTTTCTTGGCTCCTCTAAGTAGGGGCCATGCTTGCAACCCTTTGGAGGACAATAGACAAGCAGTGGTTTCCTGCTAATGGACTATTGCATCAGTGAATACATTAGGAATAGAGAGGTAGATACAGCATGTTAATGTATAGATGGGTTTTATCTAGTGCAACCTGCAATATATTTTAAGTTTGTGATTAAAATTATAGAGTAAGCCTTTCTAAAACTTGAATAGGAAAGACATTGCATGAGATCCAAATCTCCCTGTTATGAAACCGTCCCTCCAAAATTCACACGCTGAAGCCTTAATCCCAGTGTGACTATATTTAGAGATAATGGGTTTAGGGAGGTAGATAAGGTCAATGGGACCTCAAATGTGAAGCCTGAATCAAATAAGACTGGTATCGTGATAAGAAAATAAAGAGATAGCAGAAAACTCTCTCTCTCACTCTTTCCACACAGAGGAAAGGCCATGTGAGGACATAGCAAGAAGGCAGCCATCTGTGATCCAAGGAGAAAAGCCTCAACAGACACCAGCCCTGCTGGTACCTTGATCTTGGATTTCCTGGCTCCAGAAGTGTGCGAAAATTAATTTCTGTTGTTGAAGCCACGCAGTCTGTGGTATTGAGTTGGCCATAAAGTTTGCCTAGTTCTTTCTGTACGATGGTTCCAGTAGCACTTAGTTGTCTTTAACTTCATTAGAAACAATTTTGTTAGATTATGTTGTGACAGCTGTCATATCAGCATGCATTTAAAAAAAATCAAAATTGGTGAATTTTTGTGTAGCCATTTTAATATTGAAAATGTAGAAAATATGCAACATTTTTGGCATATTATGCTTTTTATTTCAAGAAAGGTAGAAATACAACTGAAACACACACAAAAATATTTGTACAGTGTATGGAGAGGGTGCTGAGATTGATTGAACATCAAATGTGATTTGTAATATTTTCTGCTTGAAATTTCTCACTGGCTGATGCTCCAAGGTCAGGCAGGGCAGCTGAAGTTGATAGAGACCAACTCAAGACATTAATTGAAAACAATCAATGCTATATACCTTGCAGTAGATAGCCAACATACTCAAAATATCCAAATCAATAAAGTTATTGGTGAAAATGAAAAATATGCCTTTTTATCTTATGGAAAAAACCGTGTGGACTTTTTGGCCAACCCACCACTTCATTATGGCAGCCGAGCCAAGTGACACACTTCAGGTCCATTACAGTGGATCTCTGTGCTTTCCCCATCATGCATTTTGCTTTTTACTCATTCCATTTTACTGTGTTATTGTTGGGAGCCGCATGAAGCTTGTCCTTCTAGAACCTAATTAGGGTTTGTAAATCATTGTAATTAGACCTTTTAAGAAAATATTGAGTAAAGAAAATTCATTATCACCAACCCTGTAAAAATGATAATTAAACACTTACTGACCCTTCCACAATATTTTGTTTGTTTTATGTGCTTAACATGAACTAAATGATAAAATATTATTTTTTAAACTCCATGTATATTCTGCACGTTTGGATCTGAACCTACAAAAAGGGGGTGGGGCACATTGAACTAAAGACTGATTTCTGTGGGAAAGACCTACTGTGCATGCTTATGCTTTGCACACACTTGAAAAGCAACATCATTGCACAGGAGAAGGAGCACTGGGACCCTAAGGTCAATTGTAACCTGAGGGTGATTAGGGTCTAACAGTGCAGATTCATGAATGGTAACAAATACACCCCTCTGCTGAGAGGTGGGCCATGCACCATGCTCGTATGGAGTCAGAGGGCCTAGGGAAATCTCTGTACCTTCTCAATTATATTGCTGTGAACCTAAAACTGCCCTATAAAATAAAGATGAATATTTTGAATCCAGAAATTTCACAAAAGCAATGAATAGTGTCTGATAATGACAACAGCATACAGATCATGTTAAATTTTTATGGATTGTGCCATAAGCCACTGGAGGGGGGAGTAATAAGTAGTATAGTTATTACTTCATAAATGAGTGGGTGAGCTATTATTCCCAAAGTGGTTTTGTCACCTTGTTCATTCTAAAACAGGTGTTAAGCAACATTGAAATGATATCTTCTCCATCAAAAATGTAAATTTCTGAGGTGTCTGACCAGATCTTACTGAAAGAAGATGAAATGCATTGAAAAAATTACTTTCTGCTCAGAGAGATATTCTGAATAATGAGAATGGTATAGATTGGAATAAAGGACACAGAAATATAGGAGACAAAAGGGCAGTTTACTCATAAATCAGTGCAGAAAGGGGCTGCTAGGAGGGGAGAGGATCAGTGCCCTGGCCACTGTGTCGGGGCAGCAAAGGAGATACGGGGAATGTATGTTTCAAGGGGCTACCTCTTTATACGAAAGGGAACGGTAGGCAGAGAAGCTATATTTACTAGGAGAAAGAGAATAAGACTGTGCACAGATTTTTTGAGTGACTGGACAATAGGAATTAGGTAGAAATCTGATATAATAACCACAAAATTATTTTCAACCCAAGTTTCTGAGAAATCTTGACATGGAAGGCTTACTCTGTTGGGACCCAATGCTTCTTGTCTGGAGTAAACTTGTCTCTCCTATACCTTTATAAGATCCACTGTGTAAATTTGCATAGCTTCTACCCCATTACATTGAAATATATATATTTTTAAATGCCTGTCTTACATTGGGTCAAATTCCTCTAAATACTAATGTTTACTGTTTATCTCATTGTCTTTCCCACATATACCTAGTGGATGCTCAGTCAGTGTTTATAGAATTAAACTGTAAATGGTTCCTGTAAAACTAAACGGTTAACTAAAGAGCTATTTCCCTCCAGTGGACACGGTATAAAGCAATGGTATTTTTGTAGGATTTTAAGACATTATATTTAAATAAAATATAAAATCCAAAATAATACTAAAGAAATGTGGGCAGTCTACTTTTGTCTTTTTTAAACTTTTTTTTAGCCATGCTATTTTAGACCTTTATACTTACAAAAATGTGAATCTCTACTTGTATTCTGGGCTCCTAGCACCACTGTCCTGTTGTTAATATATTAAGTGAATTGTCAACCAGTTTAAGTACTTAAATGTCAGTATCAAGTACTTTGATAATATTAATTCAAATTAAAAAAATCCCAGATGATGTAATTTGTTTTGCTTCCAATTTTGCTCTAAGATGCAAACCAACTCATTTGTTGTAAATAACTTAAACTATCAATAAATGGAAAATACATAACATGACTATATAAAAATTAAGAGGAAATTTGTTGTTGTTTAAAATTAAATGCCATATAAATAAGGAAAAGGCTTTCACTGTAAAACAGAATATGACATAGAATTATTTAAAATGTTTTTATTGCTCTTAGAGATTGTTAAATGACACTTAAAGAAGGTGAAAATATTTTATTGCCAAAATAATACTGCTATGATTCTGCTTTGGACTGGAGAGGAATTGTTGGGAGAACCGGACATGCACTGGCTGGCTTCCCCCAGTTTTAGGGAAGGTTTTAAGAGAGAAAGAACACACACACACAGATATGTTAAAGGTCCCTTTTATTTAAATATCCTCACCTGAGGATTTGTTTATTGATTTGAGAGAGGAAGGGGGAGGGGAGAGAGAGAAACAAGAATAGGTTGCCACCCTATACTCCCAACCCGGGATCAAACCTTCAATCTAAGTATGTGCCCCTATAACCAGAAAAGATACCGGTGTTCGGGGCACCTGTCACTACTGAACCCAATAAGCAGTAACAGTGATTGAATCTTTATGGGCGCTTTATTCAGATGGCAGGCAATCTGAGAAGATGGTGGGTTCATACCCTAACATAGCATCTTGCCTTCTCTTTCCTGGCCAGACTTTTTATAACAGGGAACAAACCGGGTGTGGTGAGGGCTTTGAAATTCAGGGAGGATTAGGTGAACGAAGCTGCAACATTCCTGTTCTGGGCAGTTAGCGGTTCCCAGGAACAGGGGTCATCTGTCTCTCCCTGGAACACAGAAGGTCCGGATGCCTCCAGGCGGTAATCTCTAGCAGTACCCCCGCCCCCGGAGGTCGGCTGTTTTCTCAGGAGCCAGGATGGACCTTATCTATAGTTTCTGAAGCAAAAGGTTTAACATACACATTGCTTGCTAGACTAACAACTTTTTACCTTAAGCTAAACTTTTCCAAGTCTTGAGTCCCCTAGCACTCCTAGTGGCAATCGAACTTGCAACTTTTGGGTGTAAAGGTCCACCCTCCAGCCAACAGAGCCACGAGATCAGGGCATCTGCTAGTCAGTTTTTAACACTTACATTTTTAAGCCTCAATTTTAGTACCGTCGTTCTTTATTTTTGTTTATTTCCACTTGTAACTTTTGTTATTTTATTACATTGTATGTGTTCTTACAAGTGACTTTTCCTAAAACTAGTTAAAGTGGAAAACTAATAAACTAAGGAAGCATGTGTGCATATCTTTTATATATATGCACACATACATATATGTTATACACACACACACACACACACACACACACACACATATATATATATATATATATATATATATATATATAAAGGGAAGGGACCCCCCCCTTCCCTTTCTTGCCTCTAAAGGGACCATTTCTCTCATGGAGCACACCACTACCCAGAAATGCACAAGGACCAGATGAGATCATGTTCCATCTAATATGATCACAGTCTTACCTCGGTATTCATTGGCTTCAGAACTCGTCACACACTGTTCTTGTTGTATTGTGATGAGAAAAAAAAGTTTCAGTACTGGGCACTTGTTCCGGAGTCTTTGCATTTGCTCGTGTACATCTTGGGTGGAAGTCACTCCCATCCCTCTGGCTCAAAATAGGGCCACAGCTATTTAGCATATCTATGCAACCAGTTAAAGGTTGTAGATATGTTAAATGACCATGCCAGAGGTTAGCTGCAAAACTGTTGCTATTCAAAACAACTGTCAATGTCCCTGCTCCATGCATCCCATCCCCCAGCTCAGACTTGTTGGGGGGGAGGGGCAGAGGACAACCTATATATTTTCCTAATATTTCCTGGACACCTTGAGTTCTGGACCCCATTCCAAATCCCTATTTGGGGCTCCCCTCTTGGCTGCACCCTGTTACATAATGACTGTGATTTTTTTTTATTTTTAAATTTCATAGGCTACTTGCTATAACCTTTCAAAGGTGGTTTCCATGGTTTTCAAATTAAATCATTTACAAATATGAATATACTCAAAATGAATTTTCAGCTTTTAAACCTATTCTTTAAACAGTACAAATCTATATTATGATTAAATAAACAGGCAAAGCATTTTGAAAAGAAAACTATTAATCGCATGCATATATTGGCAGTTTCTTAAACACACAACTGATGAAACCAGTTTGATCTTCTTTTCTCTTGTAGAGAAACTTCAGGAATCAAAACCAGTGATTGTTTTTGCAAAACAAAGAACTGATTATATATTTAGTCAATAAATAAAGAATGGCTGGTTTCATGGTATGGTTTGTTCATTTATTTCCCCAGCTGCATTTACAAGGTTTCCTTTGAAACTACAGTAAAATGAGATGTTTTTGGTAGAGAATAGAAAAAAAAAATAGTGTGTTTTCTCTTTTCTATAACGGTCCAGCACTGCAGCGTGAGACATACAGGCAGGCTCTGGATTACAAGGAGATGGGGCACAAGGAAAGGTTTCCTATGGGTGAGCTTGTTACACACGTATTCTCTGTTAGGAGGTTTTGGTGAGGAGGAACCGGCCGGCAAGTGCAGGGGCAGCCTGTGGGAGGTGTTAAAAGAAGGGTTGGTAGGAACTGCCCAAATCAGACAAATAGAGGAAGAGTTACTACGACCTTTGAATTTTTCTCCTTCTCGAGGATTCTGTTCATTGTTCTCTACATACATTTCTTTAAAATTTTCCACGTCATTTACACAAGAAAGTCAGTTATGCCAAAGCACATGGATCTCATCAGGAAAAGTCTAGCTTGGGACAGGACCTCACACCAGCTCCCACAGTCATTAGTCACCAGACGAGCTTCAGCCTGTCACCCTCACTTCATTGGGGCTTTGATATCTGAATATTTATACCTGGGAAGAAAGCATCTGAGACAGCTCATCTGCAGCTAAGTGAACTGTGCTTGAATATTGTGCTAGAAAACCTACTGCTTTTCTGCTATGGGCTGATTTAAAGTGGCCTCCTCAGCTCTCAAAAACTCTTGTCATTTGAAGGTGGACCGGGGCGTAAGAGGGTTACTTTACCAAATTGACGTTAGTCCCACCCGAAATCTGTAGTTTCTGCATGAAATAGTGGGGCTCAGCACTTCCCTAGAGAAAAGACCTGGGGAAGGGCCCCACCGTGACTTCTGGAAGGACAGTACTGAGTCCAGCTTACTTCTCTGTGGTTTGTGGGGAGGTGTCAAAGAAACAAAAACAAGATCTTCACAGAAAAAAAAAGACTGAAAATGTCAGCAGCTTGTTTGACAGAAACAAAACAAAATAAAAAACAAAAACCATGAATTAAGCAAACTGTAAGCAGATGCACACAGACGTATTTTTCTAACTAGAGTGATTGTAGCAGTGGTTTTATACACGTTATTTCCTTTATTTCTTTTTTGACATATCCTTGAGATTTTACTGTCACATAAAAAGACAAAATGTGAACCTTAGAACTGGACCACCTGGTCTTTTCTCTTCTTATCTCCTTCCAGTCCAAAGGCTTGCATTCCCTAAATAGCCAGCATTCTCTTAGGCCTGCAGTTGGACTCAACACATTCAAGCCTCAGCATGATCTTTGTAGTTGATTATGATTTATAGTCAAGAGAAAATTTTCAGTGAGTCAAAAATTGAGAAAAGTATATATACCCAACTTAATAGAACATGAGCAAAGTCTTAGACAAATATTTTCAATATTCTTCTTAGAAAATATAAGAAAATAACAATTATATCCTTTTATTTCATTTTTTTTGTTTTTCTTGCCCCTTTCCCCTTTGGATAGTAGACTTGCTCTTTTTGTGCTATAGATTTTATAAAGAAAGTCCTGCATATTTGTTCAAGTGTAATAAAAATTTTTTGATAGTATGCTCTTAGGTCTTTATATTAACATACATATTCAATTCTATATTGAATAGACATAATGGCTCATTTGTAGAAGTTAAAGATCTGTGATTGCACCAGATTATTTTACATAGATGGTATTACATTCAAAATTGATTTTTTTTGGAACAAAAACCATTATATTACAGAAGCTTGTGAAGTTGGGATCTGAGATTTCAAATAAATGCATTCTCCTCCATTTTTGTGAGAATCAAAGACTTTCATTGTGATTCAAACAAGAATGACAAAGGTGACATAGGGTTTCATTTTTTGACTTCGTAGGGAGTGCTCTTTTTGTCGCCACAGCCTTAAAGATCTCCTTTTCTATAAATCTGACAGCAGCTTGTTTGCCTTAAATCTAAGAGGCCTAACCGTTTAGAACTTAAAACTCCGGCATCAGTCTGACGTGCTGTCACACTGGAAGGAGTCCACAGGTCAGACACTATCTCATTGGGAAAGAAAAACGATCGTGTCTGAGTAGCCAGAATAACGATGCTAAGTATGGACAGGTCTAAATCATTCAGCATTTCAATGGTGGCCAAGTGACACATGCTGGGCATACTCGGCTTCTAGAAAGGGACCCTGAGCTCTTTGGGAAGAGGGGGTGATGCAGATTTGTTGAAGATAATGGCTTGTTACATTTTGAGAAAGAAATGAATTTCTAGCTCAGACAAGGACCTTTCAGAAATGCTAGTTGCATCACTTTGTCTTTCTTAACTGTTTAATTTTCTTTAACAAAAGCCCCTGTAACCCACCCCGCTCATTGCCCTCATAAATACCCATTCTTGATATTAATTTTTATGCTATTACATTTAAAATATTACTATAAATATTAACTTATCTCCCTTGGAAATTACATTTGCATTTTTTGTGTGAGGAACTATTAAAAACTAATGGAAAGAGATTGGTTTAAACAAAAATTACATAAGCATCCATATATAAAGGAAGGGGTTCTCAGAACTATTGATACATACAATAAACAATGTAGCATCTTCTATTTATAGCTCCCCACTAAGACAGTACAGTACTAAAGACAGAGTCAAAAATACATTGATATTGTCAATGACTCTGGTGTTACCTAATTGGCTACTTTTCACCCCATTGCCATAAGAAGCATCTCTAAAGGTATATTTCTGTACTGCTTTCTATCCCAAAAGCCTAAAGAAAGAAAGTTAAAGAAAACATAACAAAGAGATAAAAATACTAACAGAGACAGGTTTTTGAGACATGCTAATTTTGTTTTAATGGAAATATGTCGCATTAATGGACTTTCATGAACTGCATTATTAAAACTACCTATCATAAATTTCACTATAAGAATATGTTCAGATACTTCCAATTTATTTTGCATGTTGTTGTGTAGCACTTGCTGTTTATCTGGCATAGTAAGAGACACTGGGTACGTAGCAATAATTAAAATATAAATGGTTCTTCAAGATTTACTTGAATTAATTTTCACTTAATACTAATGAAATATGCTAACATACATAAATTTTTCTGTACAATATTTTACAAACTACCTAACTGATCTTTTTCATGATCTATGAAAAAGTATAAAGTCATTAGTATGATTTCCATTTTGTATATGAAGGAATAAAGCTCCAAAGACTTAAGTAAATTTACAATTTTTTTGGCTTATAAGTAGTGCATCATACTTTGTAATTGTTCTCTGAAATGTAAAGAAATGCTTGTATACTTTTTAGATCTCCTATCTACTTTTTTCTCTCTAATTCTTTAGCAGAAATTCCTAGTAATATCGTCCATACTAACCTGTAAATAGTTATTCAATAAATTTTAATAAGCTAATATGCAAAAATGATTCACAAATAATAGGGTTAGGAGGGTTGAACTAAATCTCACTTCCTCCAGATAAGCAAAAACATCAATAGTCCTAAATCCGAAAACAGTTACCATTTTTTTAAAACTTTGGCAGACCTTTTAGTTACCTGTTCTGGGATTTAGTCAAACTTGAGAAGAAAAATTAGTTATTTTGAACAATATTTTCTTTGGATACAACTGAAATCCATTACCCCCTGAATTAAATTGACAAAGATTGATTAAATCCTGTTAAAATGTTATTCATCTCTCTAGAGCCAGATAAGTTTCATCTCTGACCATTCCAAATGTCAGTAATCTGTATTTTAAACTCTGAATATTTATAGTATTTCTTAAAAGTTTATATTACATAAATAGAATAGTATAGGTTGGATCCTATTTTACATTTATTGAGTTTCATGTGCTTAATTTCCATAAATTGGGAACTTATTAAGGGTTTGTATTTTTTTCTGTATACATCTTTATCTAGTTGCATATTACTCAGAGGTAATATCCTATTTGGATGGCTTCTCAAATGGATTGATTAGAGGCTGAAATCCAGAATTATATTAATTTCTCATTTTTCTATTTTAGCTTTAGGCTAAGGTCTGCTACAGCCAATGGTTAATGAGAAAATCTGGGAGGCAATGCCTCATTCCGACTAATGAGCTCAAGCACAACTATTCTCCATAGCTGCCTTGAATTAATATCATTCACTGTATACTAGACATGTACATTTCCAAAATCAGTGTGTTCTGTCTCAAAGTGGCACCTGAAATCATTATAACTATTTAGTAAATACCATTTTGTACATTACAGCAAGTAGACAGTAATCAAGAGGTTATACATGGTGGAACATTCGAATTGCCATAGCAGTAGAAATACATGATTTTGGAAAGAAAAAAAAACACATACTTTTGCACTGATTAGAAAAGACTTCATGGAGGAACTACAAGGTAGCCCTTGAAGGATATGTAGGGTTTGGGTAACAGTGAGAGATCTTCGGTACAGAAATTGCTTGTGATTGATGTAGCATCCAGCAAACGCGAGAACAAATATCAGAGACTTTCAGGGTATCAAAGATGTTACTTTATTGGCCAAGTTTAACCTGCGCAGGGGCGAACTCTCAAAGTGTCCAGCGACACAGTGCCCACAAGGAGCTGCAAACGAGAGCCACGCCAAGCGCTTACGACTACATCCTTATATAGGGGCGGGCAAGCAAGTGTTATACAGAAGCAGACGTGGCAGTTAGCAATTCGCTTACAAAGACCGCGCGCGGGAATTTCAAACCAAGCACTCTTGCATAAGGCGGTAAGGCAGGATGTTTGTTCATTAACCTAGTAATCTCCTGGCTCTAGCTAGCTAGGTTCTTATTTTCTCATTAAAAACTACAAAGCATTGCTTATCTAGCCTACCCAGGGGAGAGCATCTGCTCGACACAGGATGTTTGCTTAACTGCACTTTGTCTCTTTTATCATTTCCTTTTAGCTACAATGTGGTTCTTGTTTACTAAGGTTAAATTTAGTTCTTAGTTTCCTTATTCCCAACAATTGACATTCACTGGTACCGGCAGGATTACACTCTTTCATCTTCACTAGTTTTCCTGTTGAGTCATGACAACACTATCCGAAACGTGGAAAGTTACTCTACAGTATATGCGGAGGGGCAGTGACATACAGGAAAACATGATAGACAGCAAGTCAAAGGAATTGTTTTGTTCCTGCCATTATTTCTAATTAGACTTAGATGTTTGTTAAAGTTGTGTAGGCTCTCCAAAATTCAGTTTTCCCAGAGGCAAAATAAATAAGATAACTTACTATTCATTAACCTCCCACCAGAGCAAATAGTCAATGTTTATGATGTTTTAAAAACTGGATACAATTGTGTTTCTTGCTTTTCTTCTCTTTTTAATCGAATTTGGGATTTTTAATTTCAAAGACTTTCTCATTTCTCTTTTCATTTGTCTCTACAGAAGCCCGAATTTAGCAATTTTGGTTTATATTCTACTCTATTTCCTTTTGATCCACTGGGACTGAGTCAACAGGAAATAAGAAAAACAAAAGGGTGAGAAAATCAGAGTGAGTTCAGGTAATTGGAAATGTGTTCGTGAGGCTCACTTTTAAAGAGTTAGGAGAGAGATGCATAAAAGCAAGGGCAAGCAGACAGGGATATTACATGTCATGCTTAAGGGTTTGCATTTCATTCTCAAGAAATGGAAACCCACTGAAAAGTGTTAAATGGGAGAAATGGCATGATGATGTTTGCATTTTAAAAAGCTGGCTTAGTACCTTCTGCTTCTCACCTGTCACGGAGATCGGAAGTCACTGCTTTGTCATAGCAACAAGTAAAAAGCTGAACAAACTGAAACATCAACTCTTCTTAGTCCGTGAAGAGAAGTGAGGTGATCAGGCAAACTGCTGACCCCAAAACTGAACAGACAGGCACCCAGATACAGAGAGCCAAAACCTGCCAGGGCAGACACCGCCCCTGAAACCAACCAACGCCAGAGTAGGAATACCCCAGCTGGAACTGATGAGTTGCAGGACGCTGTCTGTGGAGAAGCCCGGGAGTCAAAAACCCCAGAGAGACCCAGTCCACACTCTCCTGTGAGTTGGACCTCCAGGAGCTCGGCCAGGTTCTTGCAGTGACTGTCAGAGAAAAATCCTCTCCTGTTTTGGGAAGAGAGTGGAAATGCTGCCGGTTTGAAAATACCTGTTCAAAAATACCCTAAGTCCTTATATGTTACCTTAGAGGTGTATGCCATGCATGTCTTTGCTACATTTTCCTGACCTAGCATTAGTGCTGCTGGAGAGATATTCTGTAAGTCCTCAGTGAAAGGAAAGCCCGCTTGACACATCCACTAGCTAAAGCTGGTTTTACAGAAAGCTTTTGTGCAGATGGTCTGACCGGGGCAGAGTCCTGTTTTCTGGGTGATGCTGGATGTGAAGACCTCTGAGTTCTAAGAACCAGATATCGCTCCCATTTATCCAGGGACATATTGTCCCACTTAAGATGATCTAACCCAGGAACTCCTGCTCTCTCTCTTGCTATTATACAGTAAGTATGCAAGAGAGGAGAGAAAATAAATCTGACAGAATGAATTTTTGCTATTTAATATCAATTCTCGGAAATGGTCTGCAAGAGGATGAGCTATGAGTCTTTGACTGAGGGTCCTGACTAAGCAGCCGGTGCTTTTCATTCGTCAGTGTTATTTCTGTAGCCCACTGGCGTTGACTGGATATAATTTAAGGTGGCACAGAGAAAATAGCGATAGTTCAGGTCAGTCCTACCCAAATGAATGTGTACTTGGACCTCACCCAGAACTTGTTCATTTTTCTAATTCATTTTGGCTGTGGAAATCCTGACTCATGTAAAAACGAAAGAAAGTTGCTTTCTAGTATAGATGGCTCATCTATAATTGTGCATACCTTCTAAATAAATAAAAAATCAAAACCCGTGCTCACATCACCTTTTCTTCTTATTTATCAACCCAAAACAGGCTTAAGTTGATAATCCAGACAACTATAATTTGTTAAGGAAGCAAACTATTATTTGTTAAGGTTTTACCATGTGTGTATTCCACTGTGTCAGCAATTTTCATGCACTTAGTCTATAGGATGACCTAACCAGAAATGTCCAGTTACTGATTGATGGAAACCTGAGGCTCAGAGAGGTTGATTAACTTTCAACGGGTCCCACAGCTAGTAAAGAACTAACACATAATTTAAGTTTGCATCTCTTGTGCAGAGAACTTGATTTATTAGGAATATCTCAGACCCTAGTTAACCTTTCATTTCTTCCAAATTTTTTATGGGTATAGCCTCAGGTGTCTCCTGTGATTTTTAACCTTAAACTACCCTTTGGTGAAAACCTTGGTTTTTTTGACATCCCAGTGTAATTTTATCTAGTGTTCCTTTACCGCTCAAGTCTCCTGTGAATTTTGTATTTACTTCCCTGGCCAAGGGAGAGACAGATATTTGCTAACCCGGTTGTACTCTGCATGCATTGACCTTTTGGTACCCCTTCTGGCCTTGGAGATTGGGGATTGTCCTCTTCCCACCTGCTTTTGTTTGTACTCTCACAACTATTGTTTGCACTTAATTTTAGAAGGCTTCCTTCTATTGTCTGTTCTAGTTTTCAAATCTTTTTCATATCCCTTTCTTTTATACCTTTCAGACTTTCCAACTCATCTGAAACTTAAGAGAAAACATTCTAGAGCATGAGAGAAGACACCAACTGCGAGTGAACTCAGGAAGGAGAAAAAGAGGAAAATAATTAGAGTAGACAAAAGTGTCAAAAAATTAGAACGCAAGACATATTGAGTTTAAACAAGATTTTAGATCTGAAAATTTATTAAATAAACAGAAGAAAAGGAAAGAAAGTAAAACTGAGGAACCTAGTATAGCAGAGTTTGGGACAGCAAATGCATGGATAAGTTTGCTATACATTTGCCATTAAATCCTAGAAACCTGAACTGTGGATAAAACTATCTTCACGTAAATAGAAAAAGAATCTGAATTGACTTTCCATTAAAGTGAGAAAACAAACACCTATGCATAAAGGCAGGCGTTTTTTAAAAAATTTCTTATGATCTTACAAAGTGGGAATTTGACCTAAACCTTTCTAATTCTTTATGTAGTAGGATCATACTACATAAATTGATCAGAGAAGATGCAATATGGGAAGCATTTGTTTTTGTTTACTGAGGTTATTGTAAATGATAGGGCTAATTTCTTTCTTGGGGTAGGCTAAACAAGAACAAAATAAAATCAACAGTTCACGGACTTTCCATTTTTTAGCTTTTTATCTTTGTTTGCTTTAGATTGTATTTATCTAAGATTCCAGTGACTTCATGTTGTTCCTTTTAACAAAACTTTTCTGGGCCTTTATTAGGAACACCCAAAGCCCTTAAAGCATGTATTAATAAATTAGTTATTTTTACATCAAAATATAGCATTTAACCTAAATGATTGTGTGTGCGTGTAATCTGTTATGCACTTGTAGGGATGGGATGCAATATTTTGGGTCTGACCTCTGCTAGGCAGTGCCTATCTGTCATGTGATTGAATTGACACAAGGATCCCATAAAATAGGCATTGTTGTAGAAGTCCGAAATCCTTTGAAATACTTCCCAAGCTACAGACAGTGAATGCTAACAATTCAGATTCACTTAGGTCTCTCTGACTTCAACACCAGAACTTTTTTAATGGGTAGATTCAGCTTATCCAAATCCAAAGCTTACACAATTTGGGGAGTATACTTTACAAAAAAATAATTCAAGTTATAAGTGATCATTACAAAAGTAGTTATTTAGGATAAGAACAAAAAAGCAAAAATTGCACATTTTCTAAAGCTGTACAAATATAGCATTAAACAACGCAGAAAATATTTTAAATTAAATAACTGCCTCAAATACCTCCATAATACCTTTCTGCTACATTTTTCCATTTTATACTCTATTACAAAGATTTTGTCTTACCCTTTCTTATAAGGATGGTAGAAAGATAATTCAGCCTTTCTACTATCACAGCTGATCATATTTATTTCTTAAGATTTTTCAAAAAATTTTTGAGCTTTATTCATTATTGCTACATTAGCTTGCTAGGGCCCTGTGGCTTAAACACCAGAAATTTGTTCTTTCACGGTGTGGGCTGCTGAGATCCCAAGGTCAAGGCATCGGTAGGCTTGGTTTCTCCTCGGTTTGCAGATGCCGCCTTCTCACTAACACGGCCTCTGCAGGGCATTTTCTCTGTGTGCCCACACACCGCTGGTGTCGCCCCCTCTTCTTAGAGGAAATCAGTTCTCTTGAACTACCAGTCGGCCAGTATAAACTCATTTAATCACACACACCTCCCTAAAGGTCCTATCTTCAATTATGTTCACATTGAGGGTTAAGGTTCAATCTAGGAATTTTCGGGGGAACACAGTTTGGTGCATAACAACTGATATTGCCACGCAAATGCTTCACATTGTTGTCAAATTTTGAAAAATTCTTTATCCAGTTTCTTACGTATATGAAAATTAACAGATATTTCTTTTCTAAGACTGCTAGAAATTTGTATTTTTTGAAAATTGCCATAATTTTTTTCAAAAAGCAAAAGAATTGATTTTATATTTATAGTTACATATGGCACATTATCAAGTAGACATTTTATCTATAGAAAGAAGATAATATATAACATATTCTTAAATATGACAAACCAGAACATTTATAAAATATTTTATCTTATTTCTGCTTTCTGTAGTTCCCTACTCTACTTTTGGAAATGTTCCTTTGTTTTTGCAATTTTTACTGAGCGTAGTCTTCTTGATACTTACCCATGTTATTCTGGATGCCAATAGTTCATTCCTTTCAATAGCTAAGAGTATTCAATGGTATGGATGTACCATAGTTTGCTTAACCAATCAACCATCAAATGGACTTTGTGTTATTTCCAGATTGGGGTTATTTGGAATAAAGGCACTATGAACATTTGTGTATAGATTTTTAAGTAAACATCACTTTATTTACTTTGGTATAAATACTCAAGATTGCAATTGCTGGCTGGTGTGGTAGTTTTGGGTTTACTTTTATAAGAAACTGCCAAAGTGTTTTTCAGAGTGTCTATACCATTTATATTCCCACCAATAAGTAAGTGATCAGATAATTTTTCTACATTTCCACCAGTACTTGGTGTTTTCTGGTCTTTTATTTTAACCATGCTAATAGATCTGCAGTAATATCTCAGCACAAATTTTCACATTTTTAAGCCAGTTCCCGACAGGCTTCTTTAATAATTTCCAACGGACTCTAATGAGTGAAACTTCTTAGGTGTCATTGAAGAAAAGATAAATAGCCCAATAGGAAAAAGACAGACAAAGAAAACAAAGATAATAAATACAGGTTTAATTTACATTTTCCTAATGACTCATGATACTGAAATTATTATATTCAGGTACTTATTTGTTATGTGTATATTCTCTTCATATATGCATTCTTTGTTAAAAATGAGGTTTTCAAGGATATTCTTCCAGTCTTTCACTTGTTTTTATTTTTCTTCTCTTACCAAGCTCATTTAGAGAGCACAATTATTCAATTTTGATGAAGTCCCATTTATCAATTTCTCCTTGTATGGATCACGCATGTGATATCAAATTTTAAGAACTCTTTGCTTAGCTCTAGATTCTGAGGGTTTCTTTCCATGTATTTTTTTCTAAAAAATAATAGTTCTACATTTAAAACTGTGATCTATTTTGAATTAATTTGTATATAATATGTGTGGATAGATTGAAATTTTGTTTTTTTTACTGTTGTTGTGCCGATAGAGGTCCAATTTCTCTATCACCACTTTTTTGAAAAGAGGATCCTTTCACCATTAAATTGCTTTTTCAACTTTGTCAACAATTAGTAGAGCATGTTTGTGTGGGTCTGCTTGGGGCATTTGCATTCTTCTCCACTTAGTATGGAACCTGTGCTAGTACCACATTGTCTTGATTACTGTAGCTGTATAGTAGGATTTAATATCTTACAGAGTGATTCCTTCCATTTCATTCTTGTTTTTCAAGATTGTGTTAGTTATTGGGGCCTATGCCATTCTACATAAAGTATAGAAGAGCTTGCTTGGGTTTTCATAAAAACTTGCTAGTATTTTGATAGCAATTTCATTAAACTGATAAATCAATTTGGGAAGACTTGACACCTTTGCTGTGTTGAATCATGTGTTGTGACTTGTCTTACTTTTCACTGATTTTCATAGTTGGAAAGTGTTTTCACAAAGGTAGAAGTTTGGCTTCTCATAGTAAATTGATCTGCAGCAAAAAAGAAGTTATGGAAGTTTATGCATAAGGAAATTATCTCTGGAATACAATCTTGGCATTTGATAGGGGCAGATGTTTTCTTTTTAGAATTTGGCTTGTTTAAATGGAAGTGTTAATGGGGCAATAACATCTTCTACATCTAACATGTAATTCTTCGCTCAAAAATATCCTCTGTTTACATTTCATATAACACTTTGTGTTCTATAAGGACTACCAAAGTTTTACTTGAACTGTTAGAATTGACCTACTTTCTTGCTCCTCCATCTTGATGTATTTCATTGTGTTTAAAAATATTCTAGCTATGCCAATAATTCCATTGAAATGTGTTATAGTTGTTAGAATCATCATTTTCCTGCACGCAGCTATGGTGCAGAGAACTTTAAATACGTGAAATGCTTCATATTTTCTGCCAAAAATTATCGCTCATTTTTCAAATTGTGGTTCATGTTTCTAAATAGGCAGAAGAGCAATACATGACATATCCTGAGGTGGGCACGTAACCTCGACCGATCGAACCAGATGGAAGGAAGACACTTGACATGTTTTGGGAGAATTCTATCTTTCTTTCTCTGTCTCTCTTTTATTCTTTCCAGAGGTTTAGTTTTCTTCATTGGTTCAGAGGAAGCCTTCTTGTGACAATTAAAGACAAAGATGACACAACAAGGAAGAAACCTAGAAATATGAAGTGGTCAACAAACCCTAAATATGTGTGACACTCTGTATTCTTTGTTATGTGAAATTATAACTTTCCTAATTTTTAAACCGGTGTCAGACAGACTTCTATAACTCATTCTCAATGGACTCTAATGAGTTAAAAATTTTAAGTGTCATCGAAGAAAAGATAAATATCCCAGTAGGGAAATGACAAAGAAAAAAGGTAATGCATACAGGGAGAAGCAGAAATAACTGGTAATAAAGGTAATGAATCTTTATTATGTATGCGTGTATATATGGGTGTGTGTGGGGGTGTGTGTGTGTGTAAGAGACAGAGAGAGTGAGAAAAAAATGGATGCTAAAACCAATGATTAAAGTGTTCCAGAAAATAGAAATGTGGACAGGACCAGAGGACCACTCCATGTATTAGTGATGAACCGCAAAGAGGAAAACTAAGTGGGCCCTTCATTAAAAGTATCTGGTAGTTAGTTTCTTTAAAAAGTAATCAAATTTAACATCATTAACAGCTGGATCCTGATTAGTAAAAGAAACTGAATCTGGGAGATAAATTTAATATGGATTAATAGGAGGTGGTATTAGGGAATAATTATTGATTTTCTGTGTGAAACAGAGCAATTGATGAAATAAACTACTAAAAAAAATCCTTATTTTTAAGAGATACATGTAACGTATTTTGGAGTAAAATAGCAATATTTCTGTTTGTTACTATTAAGGGATTCAACAAATACAATACAAAGAAAAATATTAAAATATTAACAGTTATTGAATAAATCTTTCATATGAGTTATTATATTATTATTTTCTATCTGTAGGGTATACAGTCTTTTTATAATAAGTGTTTGGAAACTAATATACACATAGAAAATTAAGAAAATTACTGATGTGTCCTTCAGTTGTGAAAACAATATTAGGAAACATCAGGATAAAGTAGTCATATATAGTAAATAAATTAAATTATTTTTTACCAAAGTTAAATATAAACGTGAGAAATCATGAGTTAAATTAAATTTACAAATGCAAAGAAAATTTTTGAAAATTAATTACATTATAAATTTCAATAAAAATGAACATAGTTTACAAATTGGTAGCTCACAGAAAAAAAATTAAAGAGTTGTCAAAATACTGTATTAGAAAACTGATCAACATCACTGATATTTGGAGGAATGAAAATTAAAGCCATAACATAACTTTTTTCCTAACCTATTATCAACTATTTTAAAAAGTGAGGGCATCCATTGCCTTTAAGTGTATGACAGAAAGACAGACTCAGATATTTTTGGCAGAAATATATATTGGAACAAACTTTTGGGAAAAGAACATGGTGGTACCTACTAAAAATAAAGTTTGCTACAAAACAAACAAAAACACTGCCAGATTATGATATTCATATCAGCATATTTATTGAAACAAGTTATCTAACTGGAAATAAACTGAATGTCAAATGATATGGATTGTTAAATAAATTATTCTACATCTGTAGATAGAAAGAAAATGCAACAGTTAAATAAATTACTTTGTTATTTACATATTTACCTAGAAATACAGCTAAAACACATTATTCAGCAGTAAAACATTCTATTTTTATAAAATATAAAAATGAAAAACAAAGAAAATGAAAATGTATGCATGTTACGCTTCTATCTCTCTCTATGTATTTATTCATACCCACACCCATATCTGCACCTATATCTATCTTTTTATTGTTGTTCAAGTACAGTTGTCTGCATCCCCCCAACTCCCCCAATCTATCTTTGTGTGAGGTTGAAAAACAAAGTTTGAAAGCCAAAACCCAAACTGCAAACCTGTAGGTGGATGATGATGAAAGGAGGGGGAGAGGAGAGACTATTCACACCGAACTTATAAATATCTGTATTCTTCTTGTTAAAGACTTTCTCTAATTAAAAATAAAGTTACGAAATTTTAACAATGGCAACAAAAGAAATTTCTATTGAATGAATTATATCTATCCAGGCATAAGACATTATATTCTAATGTGCAGATATTTGAAAGCACATAGCAAAAAGAAAAGAGTTATAAAATTATGTAAAATTTCATGTAAAATTAATGATGTATTATAATGCGTGGTCTTTTAACTTTAAAAGAAGGTATCACAATGTGATACTTTATTGCTATTCTATTTTAATTGCTATAGCTCTGTGTGCTTTATTGTGAATATTTTTGGTTTTAACATTTTGACCATAGGCAAATTCATTATGAAGTAGGTTTCCTTTTCATATAGTAGAAAATATTACAAATCAAAAGGATATATTATGAATGCAAGGGATTATAATTCAAGCTCTTAAATTTTCTCATATTTTCCTCCATATCCTAGTGGAATGAAGGGAACACTCAGTAAGCTAGTATGAAATGAAAAAAATGAAAGAAAAATCTGCAATTTCTCTTATAGAGGATTTAAGGGACCCTGCCACTTCAATGAGTGAATTAGAGAAGTCAGGAAGCAAATGGTTTCCAGTCTGAAACATAAAATATTACCGGGGGCCTACAATACACTATACTATGCTATTTACAAAAACTAAACATTAAGTGTGACTTACAAGATTAGGTGTCTTCAATCCCACAATAAAAGTATTAGAATTGCATTGTATGAGTAGTAATTATATGAAAACCGCTTATGCCAGGCCTCCTTATTTCCCTATTATGTTTGTCCTTCAAGACCCTGCAGCAATGTAATGTTCTGTAAGGCTTCTCTTGTCCATCAGGCCAGTGAACTATGCTTGGGTTTCATTCTCCTGAGACAAGATTTGTGTTTCTTTTGGGAAGTCACCACCTAACCTGGCATCTTGCCTACTCAACTTTGAAATCTTGAGAGCAGTAATCATATCATTAATCTTGGTAACTCCAAGATGAAGCAAAGTACCTGGCTCATTTCAGGTGCTGGAAAATGTTTGTTGAACTCAGTGAATTGATATATATGACATTGGACACCACAGATTTATTAAAAGCAGTTAATGAATTGAATGGGATATCTTAAATATGATTCATTTTCCCTTGGAAAAGACAAACCTGCTCCCAAACGTTTAGTCTATAGCATTGACCCTATTATGTAACATTTCCTATGATATAAAAAGATGAACTCATATCTACTTTTCTCTCTTCAGTTATCTTTTCATTCCTTTCATTTCTCATATATGTTTTATGAGGAAAAATATGCACCTTATCTGAAACTCTTTCATTTTTATGCTATCAAATCTATCCCTGTGTCAACCATACTTTCTGCTTTCTCCTCTTAATATCATATGCCATGTTCTTATTTCAATCAAAGCTGATCTCTTTATCTTGCTTAGGATCTCATACTCAACTGTTTTCCAGGGGGGTCATTAATATGATTATTCTCTATTGTGAATTATTTATTCCTCCCTCTTTAGTGGGCGATGTTTGTGTTAGCTTCTTATTGCTGCTGTACAAATTTCTACAAATGTAATGTCTTAAACAAAATGAATTTATTATCTTATAATTCTGCCATCAGATGTTCAAAATCAACATTCCTGGATGAAAATCAAATAAAACTGAAATAAAATCTGGAGGTTTTAGGGAAGACTCTGCTTCTCTGTCTTTTTTTTTTTTTCTGGTTCTAGAGATTGCCCACAATCCTTGGCTTGTGGTTCTATCAGTCTAACCTGTTTCCTTTGTCACATTTTCTGCTATATGACATTGACTGTCTTAGTGTGTTCAGGTTGCTATAACAAAATATTATAGACTGGGTGACTTATAAGCAACAGAAATTTATTTCTTACAGTTCTGGAAATTGGGAAGTTCAAGATAAAGGCATTGCATTCCTGGCTCATACATGGCTATCTTCTCCCTGTGTCCTCACCTGATGGGAAAGGCAAGGGATAGCTTTGGGAATTCTTTCATAAGGCCACTAATTCCACTCCTGCGGGCTCCACACTCATGATATAAACATTCCAAAGACCCTAAATAATATCATACTGGGCATTAGGATTCACCATATGAATTTGAGAAGGACATAAGCACTCAGTCTACCCTTGCCCCCACAAATTCATATCCTTCTCGTAGGCAAAATACATTCATTGTATTCTAATAGCTCCAAAAGTCTTCTCTCTTTCCAGCATTAATCTTAATGTTGAAGTCCAAGTCTCACCTAAATATTATCTAGAGTGGATATGGGTAAGACTCAAGGTAAGGGTCATCCTGAAACAAATTCTTCTCTAACTGTGAACCCATGAGACTAAAGTGCTATATGCTTCCAAAATACAATGGCGAGGCAAGCATAGGTAAGTATTCCCATTCTAAAAGACAGAAATAGGAAAGAAAAAAGACAAGCCGTAATGGAACAAATTTTATTAAACTTCAAGACTTGAGAATAATCATTTTTGGCTTGATAATCTGCCTTTTGGATCCACCAGAGCTATCGTCCTGCCTCTGCAGCTCACCGGGGTTGGAACTGCATGCCTGTGGCTCTCCCAGGCAGCACTCTGCCCCCATTGCTCTCCCCAGCTGGGGAGTCATGGGAGTGTCTTTGTCCCCACGGCTTGCCTGGACATTGCTCCAAGTGGGTTCCCTGTGTGGGCCCTGCTCTTTAAAATCTAGGGAAAGGCAACCACTACTCCCAGGCCCTTGCCTTCTGTGTGTCCACAGAAATGGTGCTGCCATTGTCACCAAAGTTTGCTGCCCATGTCCTGTGGAGGGGCGAATACTGAAGCCAGTGCCCCACAGGAACCTGTTGGAGCCACACCTAGGGCAGCTGAGAAATGCTGCACCTCTGACAAGGTGACAGTGCCAGGCAGTGTGTTTTGGGTTCCCCAGACCTCAGTGGTTCCTTCTTTGAAACTACTCTGTACTCAAGGACCTTGCATTCCGCACCTATGATGAGAAGTACAGCTCCGATGATCCCTGAATTGTCCTCAGGGTCATCCTTTTATTGTATTCGAGAATAACTCTTCCATTCTGTTGAGAACACCCGTCTTCTTATCAAATGGCCCCTTGGCCACATCCTTAGTGTTCTTTCCCCAACAGGCTTCTCATTCTTTACAATATGGAGAGGCTGAGAATGTTCCAGATCTTTTAAGTTCTGTGTCCTTTCTGATTAACAATTCCATCTTTAAGTCCTTTATATCTTCTACCTTTTAGTATGAACAGTTAGGAAGAAGAGCCAGGCTGTACATTCAACACTATGCTTAAAAAGAGCTTCAACTAAATATCCAATTTCATTCCTCACGAGTTCTACCTTCTGCAAAGCACTAGGAAGGCAGAACAAACACAGTTCAGCCAAGGTCTTTGCCACTTTAGGGAAAGGGTGTCTATCCTTCAGTTTGCAATTACACGGCTCCCCATTTCCATCTCAGACTTCATCAGAATGACCTTTACTGTCTGTTTCACAACACTCTGTTTACCACTTCTTCGGTATTCTCTAAGAAGATAGAGGTTTTCTCCACAGCTCTCCTCTTTCCTTTCTGGGCCTTCACCAGAATTGCCCTTTATGATCCATTGGCAATGTAGGGTTTTTCTAGTATGTACCTGAAAACTCTTCCAGCCTCTACCCATTACTCAGTTCCAAAGTCCCTTGCACATTTTAAGGTGTTTGTTACAGCAGTACCCCACTTCTCAGTACCTGTTTCTGTCTTAGTCTGTTCAGGTGGCTATGACAAAAATATCGCAGATGGGTGGTGGCTTTGAGACAACAGAAATTTATTTCTTGTACTTTTGGGCCTGAGAAGTTCAAGATAAATTTGTCGGCAAACTGGATGTCAGGTGAGAGTTCACTTCCCGGTTCATGGACTGCTGTCTTCTTGCTGTGTCCTCCTATGATAGAAGAGACTAAGGCACTCTCTGGTAGCGTTTCTGAAATAACTGTAGTATTCCATTCATAAGAGCTCTACCCTCATGACCTAATCTCCTTCTAAAGACCCCACTTCCTAACACCATCTCATTGGATGTTGGGAATTAATATGGTTTTGGGTAGGCACAAACATTCAGTCCTTATTCCTGCTTATAAGGACCCTTGCAATTACATCGAGCCCCTGAGATAATCCAGGCTAATCTCCCCAAATCCTTAATTTAATCACAACTGCACGATTCCTTGTCATGTAAGTAACATGTTTCCAGGGGAGTAGGGTGTTATATTTGGATTCTCCAGAGAAACAGAGCCAATAAGATTGTGTGATGAGGCCCTGGCTGGGCATTTTAATTGGTTAGAGTGTCATCCCCATTAACCAAGGTTGCAAGTTTGATTCCTGGTTGGGGAACACACAGGAATCAACCAACGAATGCATAAATGGGTGGAAAAACAAATCAATGTTTCTCTCTTTCTCTATGCTTGTCTGCTTGCATCTCTTTTTCTAAAATCAACAAATAAAAATTTAAAAAAGACTGTGTGGTGTGTGGTATATGGTATATCTGTGTGTGTTGTGTGTGTGTTTATATGTGTGTATGTTTATATACATACTTGCATATGTATATAAGGGATTGTGTGACATGAGTATGGAGACTGAGGAGTCCCAAGGTCTGCAGCTGGCGAACTGAAGATTGAGGAGAGCAAAGGATGTAACTGTAGCCTGTGTCTGAAGGCCTCAGAGTCAGGACAGGAAGTTGGTCTCAGATCCAGTCTGAGTCCAAGTCGGAAGGCAGGATAACCCCTGTCCCAGGTCAAAGACACTGAGGCAGAGAGAATGATTTCTCCTTTACCCAACCTCTGTTCTATTCAGACATTGGTCAGATCAGATGAGGCTCTTTCACGTTGGGGAGAACGTATGTTCTTTACTTTCTCTGCTGATGGATTGAAATGTTAATTCATCCCGAAACACCTCAAAGACTCACTTAGACTAATGCTTAACCAACTATCTGGGCACCTCATGGGTACTGACTCATGAGTAAACACCACCACTGTGAATATGTTTGGGAGACAATTTTCAGTCTGCAGTTTTAAACATTAAATGTGTTCCTAATCATTTTAAATAAACTCCCGATTGATGCCATATTCTCCTGTAGTTTATTCCATATATTTCTACTCTAGTTCATATGTAAACTTGGGAGAGTTCTTTATAATTCTCTCAAATTCTATAGCTCAGTTGTTGCTAGCGATACTCTAACCTAAGCATATCCATTAGAGTCTTTCCTATAAGACAGCCTCTAGCCTTTGTCAGGACCCCGGGTGCTGGGCCGCCTACACAACCACCAGCCCTGCAGGCAACACGGGCACCAAGGAATAACGGTGAGTCAGCACAGGTGACTATGCTATTAGCTCAGATTTTATTGATGCAGTTCGATCCAAATCTATGATAACCCAATCACAATACTAGTCACTCAGAAACAATCAGCAATAACATCACATGAGAGAACTGCAGGATAACGGACCCAAGACTCAAGAGTCCAAATCAAGCCTGGGTCCTGGAGGCAGCTGGTCGGCATCTTGCAAGGCAGAGTCCATGGTGGCTTCGGGCTTCAGACTCAGCGAGAGCAGGGTGGATGGGAGCAGCGGCGCAACTTTCAGTCATCTCATCTCTTCCCGTCTGTCTCAGGTGCCTATTGGAAGGCCTTTGTTTAAATACTCTTATATGATGCGATGCTGCACCAGCCTCTGATTACCCCATGCTGTTTTGTGCCCCCCTCCATAAGCATGTTGATCATGTTGCCCTACCACGCATGCCCTGAGAGAGTGGTGTTGTGCGTCAAATAAGCATCTGTTGTCTATCACGGTGTAGTGTGCATGCTCTAGGGATTGTATCATCCCTCCGAGTCATTGCTCTACTGTGCTTTCCCCAAACATGGCTTTTTAGTTGACCAGACTGACGCCATCCTAGCTCAGTCCCGCTGTCCAAAGCAGTTCTCTACTAAACACTCTTTAAGTAGAATTTGGACACCTCCAAGGTAAAAATAACCTTCATGTTGCCATTTTTAATAACCACTTCTACGTTCTGACCTTACCAGACCTCACAGACCTCTGCCCCTAGCTGTCCTTTCTTGATCTTCAGAAAGCTAACTTCTCATCATTCAAGTTTCAGTTTGAATGGAACATTAAAGAGATGCCTCCTTTGACCACTCAAACCTTCTTGTTCGATTTCCCAGCCTTCTGTTTTATTTTCCTCATGATATTTATCACAACTGGAATTATCTTCCCTGATCATTTGTTTACACATTTTTAATCTCCTGCCTCCTGCCCCGGTAAAATGGAAAATGGCACAGGAAGGAGCATGTTTATCTTCATGCTGCTTTTTCCAAGGGTCAAGGACAATGCCTGAGACAAATATCTGAATGGGTGAATGAAGGGCTTTCTATTGTAATTTGTAGGATATTACTATCAACTTTTTATCTACTAAATCTGAAATCAGTACCCAAAGAATACACATGTAATTTATAGTGATATTGCATTTTACTGAAACTAAGGCTCATTAAGTAAAGAATTGGTTCCCTCAAACAGATTATACAAAATTAAAAACCAACTCCAATTATACAAAGGAATAAGAAATCAATGACATTATCTATGCATATATACATACATACCATATATACATAATATATGGTACATAATATATATGCATGTATATATGTATGTATAATATATATCATCTTTTAAAAATTAAAAATATATATAATCTAACATTACTACCTCAGAACAGTTTTCAGAAATTAACTACAAATCTCTTCAACTCTAGATGACAGATTTTTTTTGTATGCCTAGATTTGCTCTTGGAATAATATCTTTTATGGGTTAAGGTTATCACTACCTGACATTTCAGCTTACTTTAAATTTTTGGAAAGAATTAAGTTTTCTGACCATTCAGGTTATAAATGTGCATACTTTTTTCTAATAGACGTTCAAACTGTCAAAAAAATTGTGCCTGATTCTCCGTGGGCTAAAGTCACAGCGAGAACTTCTGCAGTTAACAAGGCCAAGAGTGAAAAGCTGAAGTTTCAATTGTTACCGGTACACAGTGATCTGTGTAATGGCCAAAGAAGAATACACATAATTGAATCTTGTCAAGTAAAGATTTTCTAAGTATTCTAACTTGGAAATTCTAGGAAAATTTGTTAATTTGTGCCTTCTTATATTATAATTTGAAAAACATTGAACTGAGTGGAAATTATCTCAATTAAAGATAACATCAGGAAACAAAGTAAAATAGTCAGAGATACACTTTACAAAGAAAAAGTTTTGTTTGATAAGAAGTACCGTTTAATACTGTGAATGTATAAATACAAGCAGGAGACATGGGTTTCACTTGTATCTTCTTTAAGGGCTACTGTTCTGTGCAGTGGTTCTCAAAGTATGGTCCCTTGACACCTAGGGACTCCCAAGGCCCTAGAAAAGGGTGTGCAAGGTGATATCAAAACTATGATCATAATAGCACTAAAATGTTATGTGTCTTCATCAGTGTGCTGACATTGGCCCTCACGGTGCAGACACACCTAGAAGGTAAGACTTTGGAGTCCGTGGCGCACATTGGACGGAAGAGTGCCGATAGGCTGGAGCAGTAGTCCCCGCGTTCATCACAGCCACACTCATGCAGGAACATATCCTGGCTGGAGCATGTGTACCCGAACCCCAGTTACACTTACGAATTTTCTTGAAGAAGTAAAACTTATTTTATAAAACTTCAACTTGTAAAGTCTTCTGTGTGATGACACAGACATCTTGAGACATCTTCTGATGACCCAAAACATTGTTTATTCAATAAAAATTCTATCTAATTGTATCGCAAGCTGCATTAGCCACACTGTTTAAGGAATGGCCATTTTGGGAGAACCCACTGATGAATACAATATGGCTCTTCAGGTTTGGATATTTGGAAGAAATTTTTAAAAAATAAATAAACACAATGAGCTTGTGGCTTCAAAAAATAAACAAACCAACAAAAAAGATCTGACAGTATTTGTTGCTGAGAAGAAAAACCTCAGTCTTCCTGTGTTTCCCCTTTATCCTCACATTGCTCCCGCCCACACCTCTGACACCAAGGCTAATCCCGTGGTGGGGATTTCCCCCCACCAAGCAATACTGCTCTGTGACACTACCGGGCATCCTACAATTTAACGCAATTATGACAGTATCTACTTGGGGATATTGTCGTATTCCACAGATTAAGGGCTCAGACTCCCGAGACTATCTTCCTTTTAAGATCTCCAGGTTTCCTATGGTTTCTATTTGACTTGGCTGCAAAGCAGAGGTTCCCATTATTTCCTCCCCTTGGCTTTGATTGTGTGCTGGAATGCCTCATAGAGCTCAGAGAAACACTTATGTACGTCCACCCATTTATTATAGCACAAAGGACGGGATAATGGATACAGATGAACCAGAGGAGCCAGATGAAGAGACACACAAGGCAAGATCTGGGAGCTCCCAAGCTCAGGAGATTCTATTCCCTGGTGTTGGGTGCATCGTGTACTGGGTACAGAGGTGTGTTCATCAAACTGGCATCTCTCCAAACCTTATATTATTGGCATTTTTATGGCCTTTATCTTGCAGGCATGATTAGTTATTAAGTCTATTTTCAGCACCTCTCTCCTCTCTGGAGGATGCGGTGTGGGACTAAAACTTCCAAGCTTTTAATTATGGTTTGGTCTTCTGCTGACCCACCCCCATTCAAGAGCCGTCTAGGAGCCCACCCAGAGTCCCCACATTGGAACAAAAGATACTCTACCGCCCAGGTAATTTAGGAGCCTGTGGCAGGTACTGGGATCAAAACAATAGAATGGAGGTGCTCCTCCTGCTCTTACCATGAAGGAAGCTCCAGAGTTTTGTGCTGGAAACTTGGGTCAAAGACTAAGTGTGAAAACAAAAGATTCTCCAAACACCCCTAATTTACAAGGGTTTTAGTGGTTCTGTTCCAGAAACCAAGGACAGAGACCAATGTGTATAATCCTTATTCTTTCACAGCTGTCAATGATACATTTCAAGATTTGAAGAAATGATTAGAATTTTGAAAACTTGACAGTTTCCTAACACATTGATTTTTCTGGTGAGGTCAATGCTTATATGAATTTTTTTTGTATTACATAATAAAATATGCCTTCTTTTGGCAAATCTATGTAAATCAGTGATTAATGATGTTATAAATTCTTGCATATGTAAATATCTATTTAAGTTTAAGATAAACCAATGGATTTTAATGCCTCATGGTAGGAAACATTTTTATACAGTTTCAGATTCCACATTGCAAGTGTTAAAAATAGGAGAGCAGGCTCAAAATGAAGTCACTTATGCTAACCCCCAAGTCACCAAACCAAGAGAGAATTACAGTTTCAGCTGTCCCAGAAATGGAATCTTAAACCAGTGGACCAGGAGCCACCCGATCCCCACTCATTAAGTAATCTGCCTACAGGCCCCAGCCTTCTCCCAAAGGAAAGTCACCTGTGACAGCCACCCTGCCTGGTTTGCCTGGTGTACTCCTTGTTCCTGCTCCCTTCTGCCTATAGAGTCTTTCACTTTGTACAGTTCTTTTGACCTCATTTCTGTCTGCTAGACTGGATGCTGTACAAGTTGAATTGAGTTTTGTTCATGTAAATCTTAAAAGTTTTAATACTATTCACTTTTTTAGCACAAGTAACTTTAAGAACATACCATTGGATAGTTTTGGTGTGGTATCAAAGAACATCTACAATTACCTAAAGAATTACCTAAAAATGCTATTAAAAATTTCTTTATTTTAAAAATACTTCTATAATATCTAGAAGTGTATATATTGCAATATATTATTGCAATGTATTACAATATATTGTTATATATTATATATTTATTAGTAAGCTGTACAAATATAAACTTACATAGACATAAAATAGAAACACATTGGTTTGCATTGGTATGTCTCTTACACTCATGTCTGAAAATGTTTAATTAAGCTGATTTGATGGCAAGGCTAGTACCTGTAAATTTGCATGGATTATATAAACTCATATGTATACTGTGCACTTTATTGCTGGATGATGGTGATGTTTAGATTCTCTGTGAATATGAAGAGGCAATTATTCCACATCAGCTGAATTAGAAAGGGTTCAAGCAAGTTGTACGTCAGCAGCAGGAAGCTCTGAGCACAGACGGCAGACTGGCGCAGGTAACCATAGTTACTTTATCAAACCCAAATGCAACACACTTTCACTAAGAGAAAAGTTAGTGAAGTAAAGGGATGAAGTTGGGAAAATGATCTATTTTGAAACATAAAATTCTACTTTTACTTACTATCAATATAATGTTTATCTTTTAATGTTAAAGACGTTTTGGGGGGCGAGAATTCATTGTTTTATTTTAATAACCTAGATTTTTAAGTTTTTAATCAGGGTGCCAGTGTCTCAACACAGGCTGGTCAGTGTGTGGGATTCTAAGCATGAATTGTGAAGAATACACACAGAGACAGGTAACCAGGTGATGTCTCGTGTGGCGTTGCTGCGATGCTGTCCATTGGCTCGCAGAAGATTTTGCTCCACTGATTTAAGGGCGGGTTGCGCTAGGTTGAATTTTAACAAGTTTCACTTCTGCTAACAGATGTGTTCTCATTCTCGAGGGCTTTCTTCTCTGTGCAGCATTTTCCATAGAGTGTGAGGGTGAGTGTGTGTGTGCGTGCCTATAAAATGCTCCTCTTTTACAATGCTGAGTATTCAATCAGCAAGGTCACTTTTAAAAGCAGTCCCTTCAGTATTGATAAAGCTGTCTCCTCTGGCTTGTTTCTCTCAAAATACTGCCTAATGAATGTCTACAGGTGATTTTTAAAGTAGGAGCATTAGTCAGGGATTAGAGCATCACAGCGTTCCGTACCTGTGTGGGAAGATGCCAGTCTGACGTGTGATGGATGGTTGTGTATAACATTCAGAATGCCTCTCTCTCTGTATGCGATGTCTTTGACCACATGGGAAATAAAATCAATATATAAGGTAATATGGTGGGTAGCATAGGTCTATTAGAAAACTAGTTGACCCAGTAGTTTTACGTTCTCTCTGTGTAACGAATGCCACAAAGCACAAATCTAATAGTATAATTTTCTGGTCTTCAGAATGGCAGTCACGTGGCTGGTATAATGGTGTGGTTTGAGGTTGGGTGGGAAGAAAGTTCATTCTTTCTAGCTCACTCTTAAGAGGAGCCATTTAGGGAGATTTCTTCAAATGGGGTGTCATTGGTTAAATTATGTTCCTCCCCCCCAGAATGTATGTATTAAAATCTTAACCATTAGTATCTCAGAATGTGACCTTATTTAGAAATGAGTTCATTTCAGATACAAGTAGTCAACTTAGGGTGGCCGGAGTAGGATGGGCCCCTAATCCCAAATGACTGGTGTACTTACATAGGAGAAAAGACCGGCCAGTGATGGCACAGACACCACAGAAAGAAAATGATGGAAAGAGACACAGGGAGAATCCGTGTGAAGGCGGGGACAGAGATGGAAGGGACGGTTTGCTGAGACAGGGAATGCCAAGGATTGTCAGCTGTCACCAGAAATGAAGAGAGAGGCATGAAACAGATGGTCCCTCAGAACCCTCAGAAGGAACCAACCCTGCTGATACCTGGATTTCTCACTTCCAACCTCTGGAACCATCAGAAAATAAGTTTCTGTTGTTTTAAGAGCCCTTTCCCCCAACCCACTGAGCCTGTGGTACTTTGTGGTACAGCAGCCCTAGACATGGAGATTCTGAAAGGGTGGTTGTGACGAGATAAATTGGTCAGGGTATATTAAAATGACATTTAAGTTATGATGTCAACATAATCTTTTCGTGTGGATGAGCAGAGAGAATCCAATGGAGACTTTTGCGTTTAAAGAGCACACCGTACAATCTGTATCAAAAATCACAGGTATTGATCATTTTTCACTTTCATTTTCATATATTGGCATAACATTTACATAGAAAAATATGAGACAAGCAGGCACAGAGATCCTATGTCATTTGCAAGTTTATTAAATAATGTGCTATGTAGTCTTTCTAGGCTGAGGGAAGAAATGTGTTATAAAAAATAGCCAAGATTAATTTTGAATGGATAGTCACCAGACCTTTTACAACAAGAAGCAGAAGAAAGTATGGCACTAGCATTCCATTAATTACAAATGATAGTGCAAAATGTATTCCTTTTTTCCTAGGTGTGGGTAATCTCACTCTTTATTCCCCAGAAGTCATCAGCCAGCCAAGCTGTGGCCAAGGTGGGGAGAACCCCTTCTAGCAGGAATTTTGGACCCTTTCTGACCACTGCATACATGATGAGGCACGTCTTTGAGGGAATGGGGACAAGTGGGAAAACATTTGGAAATTAGACATTTATCTCCACTGGAAAATATCTGAGAAGTTGCAAAAGTAGAACATTACTTTTGACTTGAGGAAAATCTTTAATTTTGTCATTAGCCTGGTGCTTGACTTAAAGAAATTGTTTGAGTGAATAGGTTAATTAGGTCTCCAATTTAATTAATGTTTTATTAAATAAGGCTGTATTTTTTGTTTTGCAATTTAATTTCTCTAACATAGATCTAAAAGGACGGTATTTATTGTGAATAATTATTTAAATCACCAGTGCTTCTCTCTATTCCCTAAATCAGGATTGGCCTTTCATTTCATTTTATTTTCAGCACTTGGATGATGGACGTCTCATGAACCCCTGAGCGTATGGTATCAAGATTTCAAAAAAGATATTGCATAGATCTTACAGAAAATATGAGCATTCCAGTTTAAAGGATCTTACATTCTGAATGTTGGAAAACATACTAGAGTAAACTCTTTAACTATAGGTGGATAGACAGACACTTTGGAGATAACCCAGTTCATTCCTTTCCCATCTCGAGGTGTGAATGGACCGGGGCTGGAGAAGAAATGCCTAGTTTCCCACAATGTGGGAGACGATGCTTCAGGAAATTGACTCGTATGATTCTCAGTGACCCTTAATAGAAACTTCATGATTTATAAATGTTTGAAATGAAATTCAGAGAAGTTAAGTTATATATAAAGGGCGTGCAGAAAGGAATGGCAATTAAACCCAGAATTTCCCGTTTCTCCATACTATGATTTTAAAAACATTTAAAAAAACTTGAAAGCAAAGTGAAGTGTCCAACAAAGCAACCCTTCTCATGACTTCGCTTTCATCTATGTGACCTCTTACTGACATTTAAATGGTTGTGAGCATAAGGATTCCTTTGTTTCTATTTTACAGCATTTCTTTTTTTTTAAGATTTTATTTTTTAAATTTATTTTTTGAGAGGGAAGGGAGGCAGAAAGAGAGAGAGAGAGAGAAACATCAATGTGGAGATGTGCAGTTGCTGGGGTCCATGGCCTGCAACCCAGGCATGTGCCCTGACTGGGAATTGAACCTGCGATGCTTTGGTTCACAGCCTGAGCTCAGTCCACTGAGCTACGCCAGCCAGGGCACGGCATTTCTTTTTTATCTATATGCTATCATTTTTCTTCCCATGCTCCTAAATCAGGTATTAAATGGATTTGAGATGTTCTTTTTATTTAAATATTATATGTAATATAAAAATGAGATCTTAAATATGAGATGTTCTTTTGTTTAAATAAGTATTTTACATATATAATATCATGTTTCTTTATAGTATTTCTCTGTGGTTGAGATTTTTATGTCAAAAATGTGGATATGCTTCTGGTTCATGCCAAAACACATTTTGTTAAATACTAAATGAACTATAGTATTTAGAATTTATATATAATTTCTAAGAACTAAAGATATATTTCTTAATTCTGTTATTTGTTATCCATATAAGTTGTTATAACTTGCATTTCCCTGGTAAACTTTTCTATGTATGTTGGCTTCTATATACTGAGCACTTCAGGTTTTGCTAACAACATAACATTTTCAGTATGATTACTTTGTATTACTTATTACATAGACAATTCTTACAATTATTTCATGAGATAGGCATTATTTTTGTATATTTATATTCCAAGTTGAGATATGATGTCATAGACAGCACTTGAGTGTAACTGCACAATATCAAAACCCATGGTACAATCTACCCTGAACAACCAACCTCCTTCTTTATTCACCGTTATAAATCAAAATCTACCCTGGCTTTGAGAGTTCCAGTGGTCCCTAAGAAATGTACACACGTAGTCATCTATGCCTCAATGACTGAAGACTACCAAAAAGTCTAAGTTCTCTGAAACATACATTTTATTTGTAATTCTAGATTATAATTTTACGTTGACGCTAACCCTGTTTTGTTCTGCTAGGAGACATTGTTGAGGCGAGCACGAAGCTATTGTCTGAGCGGACAGACGCACCGTGCCCCTGCCGCGTGAACTAGCGGTCGTGTGTGCAGCGCAGATTTATGACTGACAGGGCCTACGGCCCCATGTAGGGCTGAATCATCCGTCATGTCATCTTTGAAAGGACTGGAAATAGTTGCAAAGCTGGAGTGCCTTTTAAGATGTTCTTTCCCACTTCCATCAGGTTGTTCTACATCTATTAATACAGATGACAAAGAAAATGTCATCAGAGTTGAGTGAATGGATGTCAAGATGCTAAAAGTTCTATCGTCTCAGGTGAAGGGACAAATGTGCAGCTTTGGGAGATGGAAACTTCTGATTCTCTACCTTATGTAGTCACACATGATGCACGTTGGCCTTACAGCTTGTGGGAAAGAGGACCATCAACCACCAATAACATGACATATAGATCCATACCCTGAAGTCAGCCTACATTAGTCTCCATCTGTTTCCGGTTGATGGTTTCTTTGTTATTATAAATGTCAGTTGCCTAGAAGTATAAAGCCATAGCAGGCTCCCAGGACCAATATAGGCCCCCCAAAAAGCACATACTTAGAAGAACATGGGAAATATGTCTGAATTCTGTATGTAACATTGCAGCAGAGTTGGTAAAATGCAAATGGTGGGCTGGTTCAGAGTCATTCTTGTGTCAAACTAAGTCCTATAGAACAAGAAAGTAATGTCAAAAAAACCCTATAAGCTATTTGATGTCAAAAAATCTAACAGACAATCTCTAAAGCAGTTAGAAATTATAATACATGAAAAAATAGAGGTGATGTTTATAGCCTTTATTTCTTGTGTGAAATGAACAAGAAGTCCACTGAGTTAGGATGATTTATACACCTGGGGACCTTTTAATTTAATTGCTCACCTTTGGATTTAGTAAAAAAGTCATACTTTAGAGCCCCCATTAGATCTAATGAATATGAGTTATTTGGGGTCATGTCTAGAAATCTCAATTTGAAGCAAGCTCATAGTCGATTCTTACTGAGATCCATTCAGATAGACCATCCACTGGGGCCATGACTCAAGCTTTCCTTGCCTAACTAATCTCTCTTTTCCCCACCTGTTTCCTCTGTCCTAGAACCTGCCGATGCAAGAAATGTACAAATCTGTGAATAATTTTTATAGGAGTTCATTTGAGCCAAATGATGATGTGCCTAGGAACAGGATCTCGAATTCTCCTGAGAATAACAGTTTTACAGTTTCTTTTGTGCACTTGAAATTAAGGAAGGAATATAAGGAAGATTATAAGGAGGTGGGAGAAAGCAAGGTGGGGATTAGATTACAGGATAGTTAATAAGATTATGGGCCTTCTTGAAGATGGCTACTACTTATTTCAAAGATGTGTTAAGTTAAATGCACAGAAATAATGTGCAGGACTTGCTTAAGGCAAGGATAAACCTTTTACTACAAAGTCAGAGTCCTGGGGTGTGACTACTCACCATAACCTGCCCAGTTTGGAATTTATGACCAGGTCACCCTGTGAGGATACTTTCCATAGAACCCCCCTTTTTGTCTTCAAACCAACCTTGTCTCTGTTCACAATGTGCATACAGAAGTCAATGAGTTCTTCTCCGGGTCTGTAGTTAAACAAGAGGTGTTCCACATTCCAGAGATTTATAAAGTTGTTATCTGATGAAAACTTTATATAACTAAAAAGCAGTCAATTTGCCTTAAAAGAAAATAAAATGTCTTTATAGAGGATATGCATGGCTTATATCCTCAAAGCATGATAACATAGAACATTGAAGGTCAAGAGACAGGGTGTTGGCAAGTGGCATTAGTAGGGAATGAGTTAAATGTAGTCTCTGAGTAAGATAGAAGTAAATATCCACTCTGGTAAATTCTGGAGTCAAAAATTGTTAACAGTCAGTAACATGAGGTTTGAATTTGAAACAGTACATAAAGTCTAAGAAGTTTGAATTTTAGTAAGTTGAGATCCAGAAATAAGATTTGGAAATAATTTATAATCAAGTCTTATTTTGATAAGTCAATGGGGTTCAAGTTAAGTTCTTTGAACCAAATCTAACAATGATAGAGAGAGGTCTGATCATATCACTGTGGGAGACCACAGAGGGGCCACAGAGGAGGTTGCCTGTGGCGATGGTAAACAGCCTGGCTGTTAAGCTAGGCTAGGATTGGCTAGGAAGCTGAATGCCTGCAGAATGCATGGAATTATGCGACAGATGATTTAAAATAAAAGGAGGGAAGAGACTGTCTCTCTGGCCCTCTTCCTAGAGGAGGCCAGGGTGGTCGAGCTAAAACTGTCTACATTTCCCAAAGGATGGTATTTTGGATGGGAGAAGAAACTCCAGGCACAGCCTGGGGTCAGGCTGGCCTGGCAGAGGGTGCCAGGGTTACTCCTTCTTGGGTGTTCCAGAGGGGATGGGCTCTGAGGGAGAAGCCTGCCATTCTTCCAAAACTGTGTAGCTTTTGTACCTTGTGTGGTTTTTGTTTGTAAATTAATCCTACAGAAATCAATAATTAAAAACAAACAGGGGGAATGATAGGGGAACTCAGGAATTAAAGATTTAAGCCTTAATTGGTAGTCTTAAGTGATTAAAGCTATAACTAAGGAGTTAAAGATTTTAGCATTCATTGATAGGCTTAAGTGACTAATGCATGTGGAAAGATGTTATTCCAGAATTGCGTAGCTTTTGAATAAAGACTCCTTTCCTTTACCACCAAACATTTGCCTCAGGAATTTTGCCTGGAGGGTGGCAGCTGCAGCAGGACCCCACTTGCTGTTGGGTTACAGCACGGTAAAAAGTTACATCAGTGCTGCTCTTCTGCAACCTCCACCTTCATTTTTCAAATTATCTTTAGGGAAGAATTTCACAGTCAGTTTCCCTTCCACTTAGCCTAAATTAAATGCAAAATAACATTTTGTAACAACATAGAGTACTATCTTTGGTTTCAATTTAGACTGTTGGTAGCCAGGCTTTAGTTTTGAGTTCTCTTTTTGCTAATGTACAAACTAGACAACGACAAAACAGCAATTAAAATTCAAAAGTCAGGAATATCAGCCCTGGCTGGCGTAGCTCAGTGGATTGAGCGCGGGCTGTGAACCAAAGTGTCGCAGGTTCAATTCTCAGTCAGGGCACATGCCTGGCTTGCAGGCCATGACCCCCAGTAACCACACATTGATGTTCCTCTCTCTCTCTCTCTCTCTCTCTCTCTCTCTCTCTCTTTCTCCCTCCCTTCCCTCTCTAAAAATAAATAAATAAATAAAATCTTTAAAAAAATAAAAAATTCAAAAGTCAGTATGTATTAACTATGTACATGAATTTGAAAATGGATGGGTAACATAAATCTATTATATGCTAATATTAATAACAGTAAACATTTTTCACCCACTATTCCAAGCACTTAATATGCACTGTCAATATAATATAATAAAGTACATAGTTAGATTTATTTTAATTATTTGACCACTTGAAAATATTCTTCTCAGTACTGAATTGAGATATCAGTAGTCTTTAAATAAAAAATAATTTGGCAAATATGCAAAGTGACAACAGATAGTGACTTTAGGAAAGGAATTTATTGTCACCGAGACAGAACTGTGCTTATTGAGACTGTGGACTCCAAGTCCCCTTCCTCTGGCGGGGTTGCTGAATGCGAAGGGGACACGAGCAAGTTAATACCATAGATGCTTCAGCTTTCAGAGCCAAAAGGCTTGCAACTTGGCCATCTCTCCAAATCCTTCACGTGTCCTTGCATTTATAACAAGTGACAATCCAATGTTTCTTTTGATCACCTTCCATAATGGGACATTTTTAAAAACATTCATAATTAAAATCTTTGACACGACTAGCTAAGGGCACCTCAGGAAAGGGGCACATAGAACCCCAAAATGCCATCTCCTTCTCTCAGCTCCCACTGGACTGGAAGGCGAATAGAGGGCAGGAGGACTGGATCAAACTGGAGTACGAGTTAAGAATTCAGACTCTGGAACAACCTCCCAGGTTTCAAATCTTGGCTTTGGCACTTCGTAGCTGCATGGCTTTTTGAAAATTACTTGATCTATCTCTCTTTTCTCTTTGATGGAAAGGGGATGAGATGGTGAATCTTATGCCATCTTGGCAGAGTTATGGTGCTTGATTGTTAGGTCACAGGTCACAGACTGGTCTAGATGTTGCTGTGAAGGCTTGTTTTTCAGAGGTGATTCACATTTAAACCAGTAAACTTTGAGTAAGGCAGAACACCTTCCATAATGTGGGCAAGCTCCTTCCAATCATCTGAAGGCCTTAAGTGCAGAGAGGTGTCTCGAAAAGGTGGCAATTCTGCTGAAGGATTGCAACACAGAAGCTCTGAGTTTCTAGATTATGGGTTTTAGAGTCAAGACAGGAGTATCAACTTTTCTGTACTTGCCAGCTTGTTGACTTGCTCTATAGATCTAGCTAGATTCTTACAGAATGGTGCCACCACCACGACTGTGTGAGGAATATAAATGTGTATATTCCTGACTAATATAGGAAATGATCATAGGAGATAATGAGTATACATAAGTCACTGGGTGGGTTGTAAGTATTAAATTATTAATACATGTAAAATGCTTAGAGTAGTGCCTAATACAAAAGTAGTAATGTGTTTGTTAATTAATATTCAATTCTCTCTCTAGCACTAAGACAGCCAGGAACAGTGTTTGCTTAATAAATATGAATTGGACTAAATCTTTTATATGACCCTACCTTGACCTAACCAATCTAATCCTTTTTAAGTTTAACCTTAAAATTTCACAATAATTACAAAGTAATTCCTCATGGTCATTTGCTGCTATTTGGAAGTAATACATCACAACATAGTTTTATGTTTTCACTATATGCATGGTATAGTAGGGGGAAAAACAGAGACTTTCAGATTATATAAACACAGGATGAAATCTTAGTCATTCACATAGCATAGTGTGACTTTGGGGAAGTCAAATTTCTAAGGCTGTTTTCTCATCTGTAAAATGGTTATAATGATACAAACCGCTTGGTATTGTCATTGCGAAGTGATGAGTCCACATAAGGCACCCAAAACTGATAGCATTATGTTAATTTTTATTTTTGAATTCCAAGATTATTCTAAATTGGTTTGCAGCAACAGAGGGCAATTAAGTATAATTTTAAAAATTCAGAATCCCTCATTTGTGCTAGCTCTAACCAGGTAAGGACATTTTCCAAGGAGCACTAGGGGTTATATAGACATGTCAGATCATTTCTGTTCATATTAGGTGATTTGGGAATTACAAGTAGCAGATTCACATTGTAGAAATAAAGCATTATTTTAAATTTCAAACTGGCTGTTCCAGTGACCTGCACAATATTTTACCATGCACACACGGCACGTGCATTTTTAAACAGGCTTCTGCTACAAATGTCTCTCAAACACTAGCTTTGCATACAAGAACTCCACCTTTTTGTTCAAAAATCAATGCACTTCTCCGTGGTACCTTTATTAGAACATCTTTAGTGGTCATGTGAACCGATTTGTATGGAGTTGTAACATCTGAGCATTTCAACAGAGCAGAAAAATATTCCATGAGACTTACTGCCTCATTTAGCATTTACATTTGCATAGATAGCACTTTGCATCTATTAAGAGCATAGCAACATTTTTTTATTAGTTAACAGTGAGTAAGGTCAATATTATTTCTCCCATTTTCCAGATAAATTATTTAAGTCCAGAGAAATGAAGTAATCTCCGTCATGCAAGTAAGAAAGTGGTGATTTGTGGGTTCCATTGTCAGCTTTGAAGATATTGTTAGATGATTAGACTCATTTAAATTGCCAACCAAATACTTGCCTCACAAGAGCATGGGGGGAAACGGCAGGCCTCACACTTACAGCTCCTCCTTTTACAGACCAATATCTATTAACAGGAAATAAAGTAAAAAGCTAGAACTAAAACTATCAAATATGCTATATTGTATATTCTTTAGATCCTTTTGCTCTTACCAAACAGACATGCAGAAGATAATCTATGTATTCAGTAGGAAATTAAGAAGCAGGATAAGAAATTGGGAAATGGAATATTTGACTGACCCGTAGACTAAAGTGTACATGTTGCTCTTAAAGCTTTATAAAAATTTTTTTTAAGATTTTATTTATTTATTTTTAGGGAGGGAAGGGAGGGAGATAGAGATAGAGATAGAGAGATAGAGAGAAACATCAATGTGCGGTTGCTGGGGGTTATGGCTTGCAACCCAGAAATGTACCCTGGCTGGGAATCGAACCTGGGACACTTTGGTTCCCAGCCCGCGCTGCATCCACTGAGCTATGCCAGCCAGGACTAAAATTTTTAAATTACTTAATTTTACTCTGATTTCTAGTGAATTCTATTTCCAAATGACATATGTAAAATTAGCTCTGGATAAGGAGTAAAAAAGTGATTAGCTCAAGACTGGTGTTGCTAGATGGCCATAATCAGATATGGAATTTCAAGCAAAACCAATAATCCCCCCAAGATTAGGGTGGCTCAATTGGTTGGTGTTGTTCTGCAAAGAGAAAGGTCACCATTTCAGTTCCTGGTCAGAGCACGTGCCCGGGTTGCAGGTTCTGTAGCTGGGTGGGGCACACTCCGGGCAATGGATTGATGTCTCTCTCTCTCTTTTTCTCCCTCTTTTCCTCTCTCTCTAAAAGTAAAATAAAATCTTACCAAAACAAACAAACAAACAATAATCCCAACAGGTATTTCCTGGTGTAAAAAAATAATGAATTAATTTAGTATAATGGAAGACGGATACAGATCTTAGAAATAAGAAGTTTTGTAAATATTATCAAAATAGAAGCATAATTTCTGGAACTATTCAATACTCTGAGATAGCAGTGATAGAATTCTCTTATCTAAAAGTATGGAAAGTCACTCATATACCTCAAACACTCTGTCAGAAAAAGTACACAACAGGCAAGGAAAATTAAGCTAAAAATAAATGATTTACTATATGTGAAAGACTACTAGAAACATTATAATAATCATGTTTATTTTTATCACAATCTTATTTATTTAAGTATTCACTGTTTGCCTTACAAGCATCTGTCAAACACTTTGGGGCATGAGGAACACTCAGGTGAAAATGTATCAGTAGGAATGGTGTGGTCCAAAAAAGGTAAGAAATAGTTTGAAGTCAAATTACCACCATGATTTTCATTTAGTATGCATAATTCCCTTTTTGTATATCTATATTTGATCTCCTAAGATGTAGAGAATGGTATTGCTTCTTCCCACTTTCACATCACCCAGGGAGACTTTGAAGTAGAGTAGAAAAAAGGGTTGAGAAAATGAAATGCCGTCTCTCTACCCTCACAGAATAACCAATAGCCCTTGGGGAAAACAACGAAGGCGCTGGAATGTTCACGTCTCCGTCTGCAATATAGAAATAACCATACCTTCCATAGTGTCTCAAAGAGGTCAGATATATGGTGATGGAAGGAGACTGGGTGGTGAACATACAATGCAATATAGAGATGATGTATTAAATATTATAGAACTGTAAAGAATATAATAGAAATTTACAAATAGACCAATACCCACATTCCATATCTAACAGCAAAGGAAATAAATGGCAGACTCACTTGGAGGACATGAAGTTCAGTGGGCTCCAGCCTAGGGATATTTAAGATATTAAGTCTTCTTAGTATTTTGCTTTTCCTTCAGAAAGAAAATATACATATATAAATATATATATAAATATTTAAATATATATTTAGATATATTTGGTGATAAAATTTATTAATTTCACCAAGCTTGTTAAAAATTTATATAATCTCTACTGCTAAAGTGTATTGGCTTGGTGTCAAATCAGCTGATAGTTAGAGATAAAGTTAAAAAAAAACAGGAATCAAAAATAAAAATTAAACAAATATATGGTTTATGCTAAATGTGTTTGCTAAAATCAAAAGGAAGCTATTCAGTGGTTTTAAGTAGGAAAATGATGATCAGATTTTCATGTATCATTTGGGAGAGAAAATTGCAAAGGAACAAGAGTAACGGGTCAGGAGAGTGTTGTACTGATCCCATGAAAGATAATGGTTGCTTTATATAAGTCACTGGCAAGGAACTCAGAGAGAAGGAAATACGCATTAAAAGGTGGGTGAGAGGTTGACTGGATAGTACTTGTTGATTGGCTGGTTATGGGAAATGAGGGTGGAAAGAGTCAAGGTTCTAGTGTGGTTCACTGGCAGTTCTCTTCATGGACAGCAGGCAAGAGGAAAATCAACTCTGGAAAGAGGTATAATTAATGCATTCAGTTTTGGACTTGCATATATTGAGGTAGTGATAGAATATAAAGTGAAGTTGTCTAGTATAGATATCTGTATCTGAATATATGTGTATTATACACGTATTCTCTCTCTTTCTGTCAGAAAAAGTCCAACCATTGTTAATATAACAAGAATGGTTTGCATGACATTGATGTAACCTGGCAGCCAAGGAGAGTGGACTGCAATCTTATATGTGAACAATGGTGACTTCACTGTATTAGTCAATGGAGGTAGTAGACACTGCTGAGTGAGCATGTGTACTGTGTGGCTGTTGCATTCAAAATGACTGAGCAAGGAGAACAACAAATTTGTATTAAATTTTGCATTAAGCTTGAACTTTCCTCTGCAGAAACTATTTGGATCATTCAGAAGGCCGTAGCTATGGGCAAGTGGTGACTGGCAGCTTCATCACAACAACACATCTACTCATGCATCATGTCTTGTGCAGAGGTTTTGGGCAAAACATCCAATCACCCAGGTGGCTCAGCTCCCGACAGATCAGATTTGGTGCTCTGTGACTTCTGGCTTTTCCCAAAAGTAAACTTACCTTTGAAAAGGAAGAGATTTTAGATTGTCTATGAAATTCAGGAAAATATGACAGGACAGCTGATGGCAATTGGGAAAACCGTGTGAGGTCCCAACGTGCCTACTTTGATGGGGACTGAGGCGTCATTGTCCTACGTATAATGTTTCCTGTATCTTCTTCAATAAATGTGTCTGTTTTTCATAGTACCTGGCTGGATACCTTCTGGACAGACTTTGTATGCTGGTTTATCCTGATGGAAATAAGAACCAAAGCACAAATTAAATCAACAAAATTCAATTCCCAAAATGACTTACGGATTTGACCAGTGGTTCCTGTGTTTACGTTACGGGCAATGAGAAGGAAAAACAAGGGGAAGAGGGGCACGAGGGTGGAGATCTTCCTGTTTCTCGTGTCCCGTCACAGTGACTTTAGAGATGCACCGTGTGCTCTGCAGCCGCACATGTTAAGCTAGTCTCATCTGCCTGTGAGAGAATGAAGATGCAAGGACCACTGAACTGAAATGTTTGTGGAGTTATTTCTTTGGTTTTCTCTCCAGGGAATGGAATGCACTAATTAGGGAAGAACTAATTAATTTTTTGCTGATTAATGACTTAAAACATTGTGAAAGAAAAAGAAAATAGTTCTATGAAAAATTTTACCCTCTATGCACTATTTTAATCAATGAGGACAAACAACGTGTCCAACAAACAACAGACATTATACTCATTTTTATTTCCTAAATTTGAAGGTCTGAATATCAAATGTTTGATGCTTTTGCTGTGGTATCTTGACAATCCCATGTTTATTTGACTCTGGGATAAATTATCAATCAAAAGTCCCTTGAGAACTGGGTAACATCAGTGAAAGCTAAGTGTTTATTTCACCAGCGTTTTGGTACATAATGTTTCCTGTTTCAACCTGCTGGCCTATTCACCTCAATGTGCTTGGCAGTTTAAATGTTGCCTTTGAATATGCTATAATAAACAAACAGTATCCACAATGGCTGAGTGATGGCAGAGGTGTTTAAACAAGAGCAACAACTACAGAAACGTTAAAGCTATACTCATTAACTTTAAACCAGGGTGATACTGATGTTTTAGCTTTTCACTTGGCTCTGTGGATGACAGTAAATCTTGGGTGGTCTATATCAAGGTAGCAGGGAGAAAATCAGGAGCCTGAATGACTCACAAGAACAGTGGATGAGGAATACAAAGGCTTATTTTATGGAGTGTTAGAATCTTCCAGACTGTTGGAAGGCTGGAAAGAATGTTACTGATATCTAAGGTATAGCTCAGAATGACAACAGGATCACAACTGAGGAATCCTGTTCTAGATCAAGCTTCTCATTTTATAGAAACTGTATCTAAGGCTCATTCATCCCTATAAAAATGTTTATTAAATGCCCACCACTGTCCAAGGGCCTGTGCTGAGTATACGGACTACAGAAGTGAGCCAAAACTGCCAAATCCTGCCATCTAGTAAAACCTGGAATATAATTATTCAACTACTATTTTTACTGAAACATAATGGGTTCCAAGCATCTCTAAATATGTGGCATATTGATGTCAATAAAAGGCAAAATCCCTCATCTCATGGAAGTTATGTTTTAAGGAGAACAAAGATAAAAACCAAATATCTAAGTAACGATATATGTATAATAACTGTTAATCATATATATATATATATATATATATATATATATATATATATATAAAATCATATACACACACAGCAATTAGCAAAGAGAAAAAGAGAATAAGACCTGAAGAAGAGCCCTGGCTGGCATAGCTCAGTGTATTGAGTGCGGGCTGCAAACCAAAGCATCGTGGGTTCTATTCACAGTCAGGGCACATGCCTGGGCTGCAGGCCATGGCCCCCAGCAACCACACATTGATGTTTCTCTCTCTCTCTCTCTTTCTCCCTCCCTTCCTCTCTAAAAATAAATAAATAAAAATCTAAAAAAAAAACCTTAAACAAACAAAAGAGCTGAAGAAGAAAAAAGAGAGGTTAGTAAACACTCCCACTAAAAATTACCTGAAATTTCTATAAAAACTGTCAAAATTCTATGCTTAAAGGAACGTTTAAGCTTAAGATAGAAAAAAATTAAGAAAGATGAGAGATACTTTTAGGGTGGAAGCGGGGCTAAAACACAAAACAGTGTTGTCAGAGATAACTTGCTGAGAAGGTAAGAAGGTGATCTGAGCAAAAACCAGAAGAGGGTGAACCCTGTAGATATGAGGGTGGGGTTGGGGGTGGCAGGGGCGGGGCATTCCCAGAAGGAATGATGGGTGAGTTACAAGTGAGCTAACCTTCCTGCAGTGGAGTAACAGTAACAGAGTAGGAAGTGTTTTTCAGAGATACACAGACTGGGGGGTTGTGAGGTGAAGGTAGAATCTCACAGCTCATTGCAGACCTCGGTTTTTCACTCAGACTAAAAGATATTGGCAGGTTTCATTGGTGAAGTGACAGATGGAACTCACACTATGACAAATGTGCTCTGACTGCCATCTCCACAGTCTGGGGCAGTGGGGATGAGGGCCAGAGGGCAAGAAGTGAGACCAGTCAGGTAGCCACCTCCATAACCCAGGGCCTGGTGATGGTGACCTAGCCTGCAGTGGCAGCCGGGAGACTGTAAGAAGTATCCACACATGCTGGCGATTTTGAAGACAGAGTTAAGAGAATTTGCAAGTGGATGGAATGTAAAATCTGAGAAGAGAAGGGCATGAATGATTCTTAGGGGTTTGGTCCTGAGTTTCCATTCGCTGAGATCCTGAAGATTATTGGAGGGTCAGGTTTAGCTGCGTATGGGAGGGTATGATCAGGAGCCTGGACTTAGGCTATTTATTTACCTAGAAGAGAGCAATATGAGTTGAAAGTCATCTGAAAGAAAAAAAGAAATCGAGCAGGCAGACTGGCAGGCTTCTCACAGCAGGTATCTAAAGCTCGTATGCTTCAAAACGCTCCCTGTATCTTTTACTCATTTGACCCCAACTGTCTCTATTGCATTCTTTTCAGAGTAGACTAATTCTCACATATCTTTCTGATTGTGCCTTTTTGTATCTCTCATAATTGAGTTCTGGCACCATTTTCAAACAATATAATAACATGATTACTTCAAGTTTTGACACACAGCAAGGTAATAAATACTGATTAAGCCATGAATAAAATGCTTCCGTAGACCTAACAATGCATGCTCTTTAACAGAAGCCTTGAAGTTTAGCAGTTTGGGGGTGAAATAATCTGACAGCTAGACCACTATATTTTTGAAAAAAAAATACAAAGAATTAAAAATCTTTTCCCATATATGGAAACATCTCTAATAGAAAAAAATTATTTCATAGATTTAGAAACATGTCAATTAAAAGGGACATAATATTATAAAGATGAGAAATGACATAAATTGAATACAAATGATTATATGGTTATGTACTTCTTTGAAAATAATTTACAAAAAAAGCTGGTTTTTACTTTTCATTCCCACTATGTCTGAGGTTATACATGTGCCTGTATTTTTTTTTTTTTTTTGTCTTTCGTTTGCTTTGCTTTTTGCTTTTCTTTTGCCAGGGCTACAGGAGTGCTCAGAGAAAACTACCATTTAAGAAGAAATCCTTAAAACCTTTGAGTTTATCTCCATCCACAGGAAATGTGTAAAATCAATATCTGTCTTGTAACTCGTATTTTGCTTAACAGTCTTCATGTGTTGTGTGATGTTTAGGGTTAAGGGGTCTGTGCACAATGTCTACAACTTCCACTCCGGGTGTGAGCAGTCCCCTTTGTGGGGCCAGCTGAAGGCTACCTTTCCATCCTTCATAGCATCTTTCTCTCCGGCGCTAGTGGGTGTGAGTGCACTTCCCAAGTCACACTTTCAGAGAGGACGTGCAGAGCTGGGAGAGGAATTAGCTTCACATGTTGAACCCACAAACTGAAAAGCATCCAAATTGTCCTCTGCAGCCTGTAGAATTAAAGCACGCTGTCTTGCACACTTTGTTGAGTTATTGACTCACTCTGTTCTGTTCCTCCGTCTCATGTTTCATCAGCATAAAGCTGACCTGTGTGTTAGAACCTTTAATGACAGCTCATCGCGAAGAAATATAGAGAGAGCAGATGCAATTTCCTAGAGGTCTACTATGTGAAAATATGCTTCAACAGCAGCTCAGGGATGTACATTACATGATGCAGTGGAGTTTTAAAAGCATCTTAGAAAACCACAGCATTACGTCTTGACACTTCAGTCAATATGAGTTTTCTTCTGCATAGCTGGCCTTGCTAAGATCTTACAGAGAGCCTTGTGTCCCTTGGCAGCCAAGGACAAATGGTGAAATTTGTAAGGCAGTAGAGATTCTGCAAGGTATAAACCTACTTTAGTATTGAGGTGGGAAAACTTCAAAGCCCTGCATCTTATTTTTTTGTCTACTCTCATTTTAAGATAGTAGGGCTCTGTCCTTGCAGGGTGGTCATTTATTTTTAGGAAAAATTTTCAGTAACACATTGGGGCTGTAAAGCTACCTCCCCAGATCTTCTGGCTGATACATCTTCCTATTTAGAGTCGAATCTGTTCCATCCTGGATGTTGGGAGGAATCATAAATGAAGAGGAGAAAGAGAGATTGAGAGCGACACAGGCACAGAGTGTGTGCGTGTGTGGGGAGGATTCCTATGGAAGAAGCAGTGCATGGGTTATAAAGAGGCAGCAAGTTTGCCTACACTCTTTACAGGCAGTTGAGTGCCCAAGTCATGCTTTGATAACAAGTTAGAGGCTGAGATTTCCTCTGACGAGGCCAGATCTTCATGTCACATTCTGTTTAGTGCTCTGGGAGCTCTACTAGTGTGACAGGAACACAGTAAATGACAGTAAGTGGAAATCAGGCCCCTTCACTGGGTGTATTGGTCTACCCCCTGACACATCTAGAAGGACCAGAAGACCCCTGCTTTGCTAGTTCTCACAGCAAAGCACAGTCATCGCAGTACTGGGGGCACTAAGCAAGCGAAAACGAAGCCATGAAACAAGTTTGGTCACTGAATACCTTCAACCCGAAGAAAAAAGAAAATCTGCAAGAGCAGTAAAATTTGTGTGTCAGCGTAACACTTTCCGTTATGGTGTTTCTCCACACGGCCCATGCTAATGAATTTCTGGTCATCACCACCAGCTGTAGAAAATGTAAAGTTGAAGTGAAATGAGTGCTGGGTGAAGGAGAGGCAATTCATCCACAAACTCAAAAAACACATAATTTGACCACTAATTTTTTATATTTGACATTAGTGTGAAACAAAATAAATATCCCTGTTTCTCATGTGTCTGAACCTCACAACAGGTTGAGGAGACGAGTAGAATATGGTATAGGTGATGAATGTGTTTAATATTCTTCCACGATGGGGTTAAATTTCCACTGAAGATGTCTTGAAACCATTGGGAGCTGGAACTTATCCCTTTTTCTTGTGTACTATATATACATATATACATATACATACACACACACACACACATATATATGTGTATATATACATATATATATATTCTACAGTGAACAACTTTAGAATTGGAACAATTCCAATCTGGTCACATCAGAGACCATTCATATCTTCAGCAATGGGTTAAGCCACCTCAAAATAGAGAAAAGCAATATTTTGAGCCAAAATTTATTTATCTTCTAATCCACCACCAGCTAGCACACATGACATCTGGCAAGAAGTAGTCAAACTATATATATATAGTTTGTATAGTTTGTATATATAGAATATATATATATATTCTCCAAATGCAAGAATACACATGTGATTCATGGCATTTACAATGTTTGCAACATTTGTGTTTGCTGTGAGATGAAACTTATCTGTTGTCAGTGTGAACATCATAAAACTGCTTCCTGTGTTTCCTTGAAACACCCTAAAAAATGTCAGTGCCACTTATGCAAATCACTCCTAATTTCAATTCGAGGCACATTTATTCTAGTTAGTCAAATTAAAAACCTCGGTACTCACATCAAAAATTAGGTATAAATGTTGCTAATATGGCACCTTAAATAAAATTATGTTTAAAGTATTTAAAAAAATGTTTTCTTGTTGCCCTGGCTAGTGTGGCTCAGTTTGCTGGAGCGTCATCCAGTAACCAAAGAGCTGTGGGTGCTTTTCCTGGTCAGGGCTCATGCCCAGGTTGTGGGTTCCATCCCAGGTCTGGGCACATGGGGAAGGCAACCAATCAGCGCTTCTCTCTCACATGGATGTTTCTCTCTCTCCCTTTCTCTCTCTCTAAAAGCTAAGCAAGCATGTCCTCGGGTGAAGATAAAAATGAAACAAATTAAAAAAAGTTTTACTACTAATTTACTGCTGTTATTAAAGACAAATGGTGATCTATAGTTTATTTGATGGGGTACATATTCTGAAGTTGGAGATAACCTAATCAGAAATGAAAGCCACCGTGAGCTCACAAATGCAGGGTGTCTTTTTTAGAAGCCCCATTCACAATTCCAGGCTCCAGAGCAAGACTGTCAGAGACCGGGCCTCGGGTGAATTGTTGGCTGTGTGAGGAGGATTTGCTGTGATTACTCACGCTGTGATTTAGATTAAGCCACTGGCAGCTTCAGTTCTCAAACACTTATGATCGTTCTCATTCAAATTTACTTGAAAGAGTCTCCTGAACTTCAGACTCTTGGATAATCATAGCAGCCCATTTACTTTAACTGCTGGATAAAGTAAACTCTAATATAACACTTACCAAAACTGCACACATGCAAAATAAAATTACTTTGCTGCTGACATTTTGTTAAACACCTGTTCTTACTTGACTTAGGTGAAGTTTGGTTTAGTAAGAGTCATTGTATCTATTAAAGCAGGTAGGTCTAAATATTTATATTATAACTCATCTTGTGAGAAATTAATTTAGTTCTAAGTTTTGTAAAAAAAAAAAGAATCCTGAGATTTGAGGTCCTTTAGCAGAAATAAATAAACAAAAATAAATTCACACATTTCAGGAGTTCATCAGGGGTTTTCTCTCCTACACTCTGATGTTGGTCAGATGCCACCTGCTTTTAGACATCTCTGCTTCTCCTCTTCCAGCGCCCCTGGGGGTGTGAGCAGCCCAGGCACCCAGTGCCTGCAGCTCCCCATGCCTCGTCCCTCATTTGCTATTTTCTCTTTCTGCCTCAGAAATGGAGCCCAATGGAATCAGCTCTGTTGCCACTGTGACCAAGAGTGTATGAAACCCTCCATAGGACAAAGCCTCTTTCGCCATGAATAGAAGAGAGCTGTCTTGTGGTGTACTGTAGTGTAGACCCCTGAATTTTAATTTATGTTTCCCGGGCCTCACAAACATATTAAAGATAGAGATCTTTTATTTTCTAGGCTATGGTGTGAGTGGATAGAAGCTGGATTGAATGAAAAAACAGTGGTAGGTGCTATACTTTGTTCTTGCAAACATTATGTGCTTAGGAGCCTAGGAAGAGCATGTGACTTCTTTGTCAATTGTATGTGGATTTCTAAGGTTAGCAATGTGGATTTCTAAGTATGTTCTCCCTGTGGGGAGGTAGGAAAAGGAGGGAGAGCCTGATCTCATAAGGGAGAAAGCAGATGATTGGAAACAATATTGTAGGTTAGGATGAAGACTTTTGACATTCTTTTTTGTGTAACTGAAAATTATTTAATTGTTTTAAGAAGAGAAATGAGTGACTATATTTTATAATTTTAAAGATCTGATAGTGGCTATGTGAAGATCAGATTGCATAAAGTATAGAGGAAATGCAAGAGGTCCAATGATACATCTGTCATTCTATACGAAGGGGACAATATATGATTGCTCTGGCTTAATGACGGAGACAGAAAAATAAACGAAATTGGGATTGAGTGTACAGTTGTATCAGTTGGAACTGTATGGCTGGTGGGTGTGTGATGGATGAAGAGAAGAAAGGATGCAACAGATGAAATGCTCCGTCTCTCCTACTCCATCTTATCCAAGCCCCCATGTTCCCATGGCCTTCTGGCTAACAGCTCCTGCATTAGACATGCTCAATGTTGCAGGAACTCTGTCTGAGGCTTGAGTTTTTACCAAGACAGTCCCTTCCATTTTCCCTTCCTTTGGCATAAAAGAAACCTAAACTCTGTACTTTCTCGAAATGGATTTGAGGAAATAGGGCCCACATTTCTTGAATGGCACCTTCTCCATCAGTAAAAGTGACAGCACACTCCAATGTTCTGAGTTTTGGCATTTTGGACTGTTGGGCGCATAAACTTTGGACCAGTAATCAGGACTCAGTGGGGGTCTGTTCTGCTCTCAGAGCACATCCTTTAAGATGAAAAGGATCACTAGGATTTAAAGTAGGCCTTTCTATTCTGTTTACCTCTCCAGGGAGAATAAATGCTTGTCAAAATCTCTATGTTTATGATACTTGATTTCAAAGGAAGCGGCTTCAGTTATAAAGCACCAAGTCATAAACAAGTTTGTAAATGTTTTCCAAAATATAATATATGTTTTCTATATATTGTCATAAAGTTTTCCTTTGCAGTTTATCTTTTTACAAAATATTTTAAGAATGGATTTTGTCTCTTTAAAAGTTAATTCTATCTCTATTTTTCTTTACTTTCTCTCTTCCTGCTGTCCTTTCTTAAAAACTTCCTTTTCCACGTTTTTTTATTTGAACACCTAGTCTGGCGGCACATCAGTCTTTACTGTCCATTCCCTTCATTACCTCTTTTCTATCCGGCTCTCCTTCCACCTGCCACAAAGTTTGCCTTTTGTCCTTTTTCATCTTGCTTTCACATTCTTACTAGATTGGGAAATACTTCTCTCAATTAAATACTCTCCTAACATAATAGGTTTTGAGTTTAGTCCAATTTAAGAGAAGTGGGAGCAGGAAGTCCACCTAATTATCTCTATTCTAGAGAAAATGGGAGTTTACAAGTTTTCAGAGAAAAGTCAGTTTGCTTCCTAATTTTGTGAGGTGTCCCAGTCAATTTCTAGCTGGATAAGTCACAGAGGAGTAGTTTAAGGGGGAGAAAGGATGGGAAGATGCACAGGATGGTATTCACATACAGCTTTATTATATTGCTTCCTCTCCTTTGTTTCTGCACTATCACTTGTACTAAACTTAAGTGTAAATGCTAAAACAAGTAACACTGATTGTTTGGAACACCTATGTTGTTCTTTCCACCCCATGATTTTGGTGAGCTGTTTCTGGCTATATTGCAGATATGCCATTTATTCTTCCATTTCTTCTATTATCATGGATTTAGAAAAGGTAAAATTAATGAAGTCAATAGAGAAAAAAAAATAGCTTTAAATCCATGCACATGCACTCACGCATATGCAGGTATACAACATATCATAACACTGTGTAAAATCCATCTTTTTTCTAATATGAAACACCTATGTGAAATATTGTTCTTTACTGACCAATATTTAATTGAATCCCAACTATGGGTGGAACTGTACTGCGTGTTACTGACTCAAAGATGAAGGAGGCAGTTTGTATTGGCTCTTAGAGTAGAGTGAAGTTTTTTAAAAAGCTAGTTGTTACGCCCATATGCCCCTTTGAGTTCGGATGGTGTGAAGACACATCCAGGCCATTGAATCTCTTTCTTTGTGAGTTTCTAAATATACTCCCAAGTCCAGAACTGAGTGTGCAGATTTTCTCCCAGCACTATCAAAGAGAACAGGCAAGTCTTAATATCTAAGAAGATCCTAGATAGTCATTATTCTTTGAAGTCTGGTTCACTGAACACTTTTCACAATGAAGTACTTTCACTTATCTTTTGCAATCTGAACCAGACAAAAATTTTCCTGCACACTTAACACCTTTATATAAGCAATACTGAAGGGGAATCATAATGCACATAACCACTAATGTGATTTTTTTTATGGCTTATAAATATTGTCACCAAGGATTATGGGATATATTATCTAAAAATTGATCTCCCTCCACTCATATAACTCAGGTTTGGAAGATGACAGGGTTAATCCTAACACTGGATATTTTTCTAACATTGAGGACGAAAATAATCTATTATTTTCAAAACAGCAACAATGAAAAGGGCGTAGAATACATTTTCTAGTGTTCTAGTGTTTAATTGCTTTTTTAAAAGGAGGCTTTCCACTAACTTTAATTAAACATTTAACAGAGATTGAATCCAGAAAATACATTTTTCCATGGAATTTAAATTACTTTCCCCAAAGAAAACTGTGTGGGTGTCTAACAGGGTGGGTCAGATCCTCTAGAGAGTTCTGTCTGTCTCCTTCCTTTTCGGAGTAATTACTGACCTCTTATTAGCACTCCAGGGAAAAGCCTTCTGGTGATTTACAGCCTGGATCACGCTCTCCTTTGTGTGCGCCTATACTAAATGCAGGATTTATTCTTCGTTCAGCTTGTGCAAGAACAGATGTTTCAGCAACTAATTCTTTGTCTCATTTGGAACATTAAAAAAATGAGAGGCTAGTTCCTTTACAGGTCCGGGCTGCCCCTCAGCCACAGAGCTTTTTACACACCTTACAGAGATGTCATTTGAGAGCCTTACCTTCTGACCTAGGTTCTTCGTACACGTTCTTTAAGTTTTTCCCAACTAGCACTGTTCTCATATTTTCCAGCTTCTGTCAATTTATTAATGCTGATTTAGATTTTTATGGCAACATTTGTCTCAGATGACAGTTACAGTAAAGTTCATCATTGAACCTTATAATTTTTAGTGCTGTATATAATTTATAGTTCCATTTTAAAATCAAATCCACCATAATAAATTGTCTTAAGGCTTTGCAGATACATCATGTAGTTAACTTTTTCTTGCAGCATCATTTATAAAGACAGGATATGACTTTATGCCTGAGGAATATATTTTACTTAGAGCACAACAATGCATTGATGGATTTGTGGTAAATTACCTCAAAAGAAGAGTATCTCAAATGTACAGGAACTCATATAATGACCTACATTCATATACAATGGCACAAGGATCATTTTGGAAACATAATGGATATTCAGGAAAAATAATTGAAAAAAATTTTCCTACTTAACTTGAAATGTATCATTAGTTGCTATGTGAAAAAGCCTTTCATACTCTGGGTCTAATTTACCTTTTGTGTCTAAGCTCAAATTCTGAAACATAATTTTTTCTTATGCATATTTACCACAGTTCTACTAAGGGACTCATTATTTCACCTCTCCAGAACTATAATATTTTCATGACTATTCAACTATCCTTCATTATTACCCCAGGTCCAAATCCATCCTTCAAATTATTGTTAAGATCAGCCATGTACGGTAAAAGTGTGATTATGAATCCCCAATGCGTCTTGAAGTATTCCAGTGGCTTTCCGTTGCTTGCAGGGTAAAGTTCATGCAGATTTAGAAAGACAAATCAGAATCTTTTAAATTAGATATCGCTTTTCTCCTCCACATCAAAATTTCCCATGGTATAGATTTTAACAATCCAGCAATACTATTTTGTGTCTTACCTCATTATTTTATGTATCTAATTTTTCATAAATACTTATCGTACACTAACTCTGTGAGAATTATCGTGCTCTGCATTAAGTGAGCAAAACTGGAACTGGTCTTTCAGTCTGGTGGGGAGACAGATATTAATCAAATAATCACATAAATAAGTATAAAATGGCAAATTGTGAGAAGTGACATAACAGAGAGGTAGTATTTATACCTGTCATGAAGGAAAATGATCAAGTCAGAGAAATCAACAAAAGCTGCCACAGGAGAGAGTTGCTGAGCAAAGATCTGAAAGACAGAGATGCTTTCTTTGCGAGAAGAGAAAGGGAGGAACATTATAAACACAAGGAACATCCACTTTCTTCCAGGCTTTCCCTGATTTACTTGAGCCTTTCCTTTTGCTTTTCATTCACCCACTTCTCCACTTATACCTGATTTAAAATGGGAATACCTAGAAAACACCCCTTACTTTTTTATTATCAAATAAGTAAGCTTCCTTCTGTTCCTCCCCGAATAGCACATTTCCCACATTATACTATTAATTTTTTTACTGAGAGGAGGGAGGATGAAGAAGGGAGGAAAGGAGAGACAGAACTAATACAGTTGTCCCAACAGACACTTTTGTTTTCTGTTAAAAATCTACCCATTCTTTAAAGTCAACTTAAAAAAATAACTCTTTATAAAGTCATTCCAGGTTTTGTAAACCAGGTAGATATGTTTTCTTCCTATTGAAATTCCAACTATTTAGAATTATTTTTATGAGTTTACTTCATTCTGCTTTGTGTCTTTTCTCTTTTTTCTTGATTTTTTGTTTTATTTTATTTTGTGTTGTTTTTGCATCTACCCAACTCAAGGTTATTTCAAAATCCTTGAGGACAGGTTCTGGTTTAACCCATCATTTAATTTAATATTTTGAATATGCTGATTAAACTCATGAGATAAAATAAAAATTAAATCATGACTTCCAGCCAAGATGGAGGCATAGGTAGACACACTGTGCCTCCTCGCACAATCAAAAGAAGGACAACAACAAATTTAAAAACAAAAAACAATCAGAACTACCAGAAAATCAAACTGTAAGGAAGTCCAACAACCAAGGAGTTAAAGAAACATTCATCCAGAATGGTAGAAGGGGTGGACATGGGCAGCTGGGAGGAGAGGACTCACGGCAAGGCGGCAGCTGCTGGACTAGGTGAGGCAGCAGCTGGATAACTGGGCAGTCCCACGTTTGAGTGCAGATAAGCCAGGAGGAACAACTTGAGAGAGACAGACCGAGCAACCCAGAGTTCCAGCTTGGGGAAATAAAGCCTCAAACACCTGATAGAAAACACCTGTGTGGGTTGAGGCGGCAGGGGGCGAGGCTCCCAGCCTCATAGGACAGTTCACTGGAGAGACCCACAGGGTCCTAGAACATACACAAGCCCGCCCACCCGGGAATCAACACCAGAAGGGCCCGATTTGCTTGGGGGAAGTGGGGGAAGTGAATAAAAACTGGCAGAGAGTAGAGCAAGCTCCTTTGTTCCCTCTTGAACCCTTTCCCCACAGACAGCATCACAATGTAGCAACGTGGGTTGCCCCATCCTGGTGAGTACCTAAGCCTTCACCCCTTACAAGGTAACAGGAGTGCTAAGATAAAAAAGAAATGACCCAAATGAAAGAACAGATCAAAGCCCCCAAAACAGATGCAGAGTACAAAACACTGGCAATCAGGATGCTCATAAAATTGGTTGAGTATGGTTACAAAATAGAGGAAAAAGTTGAAGGCTATGAAAAGTGAAATAAAGAAAAATATACAGGGAACCAACAGTGAAGGGAAGGAAACCGGGACTCAAATAAACATTTTGGACTGAAAGAAAGAAATTAACATTGAACCAGAGCAGAATGAAGAAATAAAAATTCAGAAAAAATGAGGAGATGCTTAGGAACCTCTGGGAAAGCTTTAAATGTACCAACATCTGAATCATACAGGAACCAGAAAGAGAAGAGGAAGAGCAAAAGATTGAGGACTTATTTGAAAAAATAATGAAGGAGAACTTCCCCAATCTGCCAAAGGAAATAGACTTCCAGGAAGTCCAGGAAGCTCAGAGAGTCCCAAAGAAGTTGGATCCAAGGAAGCCCACACCAAGGCACATCATAATTACATTACCCAAGATTAAAAATAAGAGAGAATCTTAAAAGCAGCAAGAGAAAAGGAGACAGTTATCTACAAAGGAGGTCCCGTAAGACTATCAGCTGATTTCTTACAGGCAAAAAGGGGCTGGAAAGAAGTATTCCAAGTCATGAAAGGCAAGGACTTAAATCCAAGATTGCTCTATCCAGCAAAGCTCTCATTTAGAATGGAAGGGCAGATAAAGTGCTTCCCAGAAAAGGTCAAGTTGAAGGAATTCACCATAACCAAGCCCTTATTATATGAAATGTTAAAGGGACTTATCTAAGAAAAAGAAGATCAAAAGTATAAACAGTAAAATGACAACAAACTCACAATTATCAACTGAACCTAAAAAAGCAAAAAACAAAAAACAAAAGCAAAAACAAACTAAGCAAACAACTAAGACAGGAACAGAATCACAGAAATGGAGGTTTATTGGGGTGGGGGCAATGGGAGAAAATGTACAGAGAATAAGTAGCATAAATGGTAGGTAGAAAATAGATAGGGGGAGGACAAGAATAGTATAGGAAATGGAGAAGACAAAAAACTTTCATGTACGACCCATGGACATGAACAAAGGGGAGGGGAATGTGGGTGGGAGGCAGGGTGCAGGGTGAAGGTGAATAAAGGGGAGAAAAATGGGACAACTGTAATAGCATAATCAATAAAATATATTAAAAATAAATGATACTTTATATTGAATAAGAAAAAAGAAAAAAATCATTTGTCTTTCTCTTTTTCTCTACTAATAATTCATTCATATTTTGGTCTGCTTTACATCAAAGTCTCTATAGCTCTTTGTTGATCTCTAAAATTTTTGTCTGTTTGAAGTGAAACTATAAATACAAAATATTAAGAGTCCCAGGAAAAAAGTTCTTGCACATGTTTTTTTAACCAGGCTTCCTTATCCTCTGCACTACTGACTTCCTGGTAGACCAGATGCTTTTCCTGTTGGAGAGAACTCACGCACCACAGGATGTTCAGCAGCATCCCTTGTCTCCACCTGCAAGATGGCAGAAACACCCTCCTCCTCTCCCCAGCCACTTGTAACAAGCAAAATACGTCTAGACTTATTTGATGAATGTCCACCGGATGAGAACATCTCCTTTTAACTATCCTCATTTCCCCAGACATAAACTAGTAACTGTAAGGATATTCATGAGAATTTAATGTTCATAGATGCTTACAAGCCTGACACAAAGTAGATGCTCAATGTTTATCATTACATTATAATTCTGTTTATGTCCTATATATTTCCTAGTGAGATTTATTCTCGTACTGTTCTTTTAAGCCAAATAACTGTGTTGTTGCAATTTAAGAAATTATTTTTAAAGACTTGAAAGTTTTTAATGTTGTTGGTGGGAGCTGGGGGAGTAGTGAGTATCAAGTTAGCAATGTGATTCCATGACACATTTGTATGTAACTTCTCAAGGAACTATTGCAAGTATCTACTTATAAGGCAGACATTTTACCTGCAATATATCTTATTAAAGAAGTATTTTCCAATCCGAGAATTAAGTAATTCCATAATTTTAAACCAATGCACCCAATTTTGCTCTATAACATTTACTTAAAACTGCATAATAATGCTTGGTAAGATATGTACCTTTTTATCTTCCTGAAATGTGTGTATTGTTTCTCAATTTTTTGTGTGAAAATTTACATGATTTATTTTAGATTTTTAATATCTTCATAAAATCAATATAAAATTAATGATATAGTTTTTTTGTTCTTTCAAACCCCAACAATTAGTGTTTGTGGCACCTATATTGCTCTTGTTTAAATGAGACTTTTAAAGCATATGCCCCAATTTGGTGGCAAATATAATTTAATAAACTTAGATAGATATTAGAATATGTTTCACAAATCACTAATTATAGAATCATTACTTTTATCCCAGAAATTTAACACTTTTAATTTGTATGCTATTATTCCCCCATTTTTCATCCCAAAGCCTCATACCTGGAATCAAACACAAATTTTCAGATATGGTCAAACATTTAAGATATTGCTGCCTTTATTGAAAACATTATTAGTTGTATGTATGAAGCCAGCCGGAGATTTTATTAACCTGAGGAAAAATCAATTCAAATAAAATGAACTGATTTGGTAATATTAATAAGGATTCTAATCTACACCGGCTAGGCACGCAGTATGGAAGTTAAAAGATGAGTAAGACATGAATCCTGCTTTCAGGTATACAGTACAATCAACAAATGAAGGGAAAAGTAGTCAGGAGGAGGAGGAGAATAAGTCTCAGGGCGGGGAGCAAGAATAAAGATTTGTCAAGAAGAATAAGTGAAAGCTATTTCAGGTCATGGAAATAAAGCATATAGAAGGAAAGAATACCATACATGACTCATTATTTTATGGAACTGTCAGTAGTTATCTCTCTTCAGGTCATAGATTACTAGGAGATATAATAGCAGGAAATTAATGAAAGAATTTGTTTAAAATGTGTGTACATTTAGGCATCATTCCTAAATGAAAGTGTCAGAAAATGCAATCCAGGCCGTAGACTGGCTTAAGAAAAAGAAAGAAGAAAGAAAAATTATTAGTGATTCAGTTTACTTATCTAGAGGTGCACTTTTTCAAGGGGTCTCACAAATCCAGAAGATCTGATCTCTCTGCTTCTCAGTGCTGCTCTCCTCTGTGTCCCTAGAACCTACCTGAGACATGGTGGCTAGCAGTTCAGCCTCACATCTTTCCGGCAAGCCCAATAGGAAAGAAATTCCTTGTGATTCAGAAATTGGGACGAAGTCTAGGCACTGGCATTCATCCACCCACACTGTGTTAACGTCCACCTTCTGGGCCAAATACAACGTTTGTGGAATAGAATGCACTGCTTTGACCAAGTCTGAATCACATATCCACACCCACACACAGAGAAGGAATGGGATGGTATCATCCTCACCCCTAACATAGAATTGAGGTTGCTATAAGTTTGTGCACTCCACCCCCAACCTCAACATCAAGTTTCTGATGGGAAAGGAAAGAAAAATGGCAAATGGTGTGAGGAGAAAAGAAATGTGTATTACGAGATAATTTTTTTTCTAGAGCTATGCCAAAATAATTTCTGTTGCATGAATAACTATTCAACAATTTCATGGTAGGCCTTACCCATTATATATAATCCTCAGAAGTGCTCTGTAAAGGTGTAGTTTCATCTCTATTTTATATTTGAGGAAAATTAAATCTCTCAAAGTTGTAAGAGGAGAGGTGAAATTTGATCCAGACAACTTTAAAAGTAAAATTTATATCTTTTGTTTTTCTAATATATACATTTGTATATTTGTTCTTCTAATGTGTAGAAAAACAAATACCTTGTCTATAAATTATGATGTCATAAAATGATTATGATTATATTTATTTAAATGAATATTTAGCTCTACTTCCAAAGGAATGGTCTGGATCAACCTTGTCTGCACATTGGGGTCACCTAGAAGCTTTAAAAAATACTGGGTTCTGGTTCCTGCCTTTAGAGATCATGATTTAAATCGGTTTTTGGTGAGGCCATAAATTAGGATGTCTCTACCTATTCCTGTGACCCAAGTGTGCCACCAAGTTTAAGAGCCCCTGGTAAAATGAACCGAAGGAAGTCCGATGTAGGACTCTCACTGTATCTTCCATCTTGGGTTTATGGGATTCTGTATTAATTGTAAAAAATCAAAGTCATGATCTAGAAGTCCGATAGGGACCATATCTACTTCTAAGATCCTGTTTAGTCTTGCAAATGGTTCTTATACATCACTGCCATCATTAAAATTTGTACTTGTTTCTTTGCATGGTTAGTAAGCAGAGGTGAACTACATGGAGAAGACATGGGCATTGCCATACAGCAATTTCTTTCTGAGCCTTAGAACAGTCCCCTCACTCCTCCCAAAATGTGGTGCTTGACTGAGACAAATCTGAGCAGAGAGAGGAAATGGAGACAATGGCTTCTTTCTTTGTGTCATGCTTTTCTCAGATGTGTTTCCCAGGCCTTCCTCTGTCCTGCATACACGTTACTGCATGCAGAGAGCAGGGATCTGTCTTCTCAGAATTCCTATTAACTCCTTGTTTATTTATTTATTTATTTTTAGACAGAAGGGAAGGGAGGAAGACAGAGAGTGAGAGGAACATCAATGTGTGGTTGCCTCTTGCACATCCCCAACTGGGGACCTGGCCCTGACTGGGAATCAAACCTATGACCCTTTGGTTTGCAGGCCATCACTCAATCCACTGAGCCACACCAGCTAGGGCAGAATCCCCATTAACGCTTTGGTACTGTTTCACCTGTTCTGTCACACAATCTCTAGCTCCTTTGTAGAAGCTGATTCTGAGGAAGGAGAGAGAATAATCTAAAACATGAAATGGTGTGACATTGTCTTTCTCACCTATATTAAAAAGCAGAGGACTGTAGACAAATGCAGTAATATGAAATCTACTTGATAAAGAGCTTAATGAGGAAATAAAGTCAGACTCCGAGATCAGTACACATTTCTTTTTATCATAGATAGGTTTATCATATATAAAACTCCTTGAGTAAGTCCCTAAAAGCCATTTAAATTGTTGCTAATGAAAAAAATAGTCAGAGCTTCGTTAAAAATGAGCCAGTTTTATTCTCAGAGCAGTGCCATCCTTCACTAGGACAGAGTTTCAGAATATGTCCTTTAAATGTATTAAAATGTATGATACTGTGTGGTATGTTAAATGATATTCATGTCTCAAATAAATTCTTATAATAAACTACAATGAATGCTAAAGTTTAATGTATTTCCTCTTCTCTCTGCAGACGCTATTTCCACAATGAATTCATTCAAACCTATTTTAAGGTGTAGAGACCCTATTGAAATATTTAGTAGAAAGTGTCACTTCTTTCTGAGTCTGATAAAAGTGCGACTTTTCTTTAGTCTTTTAAGCGTATAAGAAGCAATAGCACTGACACCGTTCTCACCCGTAGAAAAGTGTTTTTAAGTTATCAGAATAAAAAACGCTTTCTTTTCTAACCGAACTTAGTCTGCTGACCCTGAAAACAATGTCAACTGCATGCGGTATGTTAATATCATAAAAAAAAATTTCCACAGACTGTAATTATTTTCACTCTCTAGATCAAAGACTGTGCGGTCTAATTTACTAAGAAATACTTTCAACTCTTTGAACAGCACATACCCACTGAAAATATTCCAGGAAGTGAAATTTAAAATGCATGTTTTAAAGTACAAGGCAGCCATGGCCAAGTCCTTTGGAGGATTTCCCCATGAGACTCATGGACAAGAGTTGAGATTCTTAACCTGATCACAGCCTGAGCCAGACACCAAAGACCCGGGTAGAGAGCCTTGAAGCCTGGGCAAGAGGGTTTACATGTTATTTCATAACACTTTGGTAAGCCGAAGAGTGATACTAAGTTATTTATTTCTCAGAAGATCATTCTATTATCTTGGTGGACAGTAGCTTGGGGAGAAGCTCATAGGAAAGCAAAAATTTCTGTTAAAATGGCTTGGGCCTCCCAAGAACACTGACCTGTCAGGACATATTTATTTGTTACATTATGTGATTGCTTATTTTATTAAGTATTTCTATGGAAAGCATTCCCAAGTATTCTCAGCACTCTTAGTATTCAACAACCTCAAGCTTATGGAGCCCTCTGCATGGGGAAAAACCCATGGGGTACAGTGGAAATGTACACCCAAAATTATTTTAAATACTTAAAACTTATTAAAATACTTTTTGTGTATTTAAAGCTACCTTCCAAAATTGGGACTTATAAAGCCATATAAATCCTTGAACACAGACAGATTGCTTGTAGGTTATCTCAAGGAATCGGATACAAATAAAGCACACTTTATTACGTAAGAGAGATAAAGCCAATGTAACTACTCCCAAGAAAATACACTGTCAAGTGTGGGGGTCATCACATGAGAAGGACAAACCCATTTCCAGCTCTTGGATCTGGAAGGAGAAGTGCCAGCCATGCACTGGACCAAGTGCCATGTCGTTGTAAAGGTACGTCATAGAGGAGACAGCCTGGAAGAAACTGTAAGTTAATCTAATCATTCACTACATATGTTGTCCTTAATATGTGCCTGGCTGTGAGTTGGTGGCCAAGTATACAGAAACAGAAGACAGAGAAATAAAGATCATGGAACTTACATGAAGAAGAGATGCTCACGATATTCTTTTCTAAAATAACAATATCAGGTCCAGGAGGCATTGCATATCCAGATAATGTAAATACTTTTCCTCTTATAAGTAAAGTCCTGGACACATTTTTATTTTAATCGAATATATCCAATGGAGAACTATTTCTAGGTACAGATGATGAACAGGACATATAACCCTCTTCCTTGGACCCATTATATATAACAAGAAGTGATTTTTTAGAAGGATCCAACACTGCCCAGACAGAGAAGATGTACATGGGTATATTGTCAAAGAACGGTTACACTAGACAAGGTTAAAGAGGGAAGGAAGCCTTTATTCAAAGCTACTGTAATAGGGGAGGGAGTTTGAACTCAACTCCATTGGAAAAAAAAGTGGGGAGAGTTTTTCAGCTCTGAGGTCAGCTCAAGGACAAGTAGTGGAGAATGTTAATGTGGAAGTTGGTCGGTCTGATTAGACCATCTGGGTTTGCTAACTGACATTTACTGAAGTTCCGCTTCTGTCTTCCCGTAGAGGCTGAAAGACAAGGACTCTCTCTCCTATGTATACATTTTACAGGGACGGCCCCCAGGTCTTTGATAAAAATGTTTCTACTTTGTCAAATTGGTGGGGGACTGGAATAAGATTCATATCTCAAAGGAGCGGAGAAAGAATTTATGCCTGTAAATTTTCTGAGTGTATGTAGTAAGAAAGGAAAGGTCAGTGGCCCCTAGTCCGGAAGAGACCCATCCCACGGTTCCTTAAGCTGAGGGATAAGTCAAGGCCATGTTGGTTCCTGTGTGTGTGGGTATGTGGTTTTCTGATACCAAAATGAAGAAAGCACAATGTAAGAGAGGATATTATAAACCAATCTTAGGAGTAAAAACAGATGTACACACCCTAGATCACTAATGAGCAAACCAGGTCTAGCATTTGAAAAAAAAAAGAGGAAAAGTAAGGCAGAATGGATTCAATATCTGCTTTGAAATGACACTGTTTTATGACATAAAAAGGGTGAATCGACACCTCTGGCTCCAGTCTTTCTCTGTGAAACCTGTTAGGTTTGTTTTCCTTACATGGTGTGTTCGCAGGGATTCGATAATGTGTTTTATACACATGATTGAAGCTCTCATTGTGACTTTTTATAAATTTATGAGGTTACACCAATAGAAGACCTTAGTCATGCACATCCTGCTAAAACAGAGCTGTGTCGTCCTGACCATTACTGTGTAACAATAGCAGTAACTCAGTGGAAATAAAATGTGGTTCTTCAACCTGCTTATCTTGCTGTGAGACAATGTAAGATGCAGCAGGAACTTGGATGAAAGCATCTTGTAAATTCTGATCCTGAATTCTAGTTGTTCAGACTCTACAAATACAATGATCTTGACAAAGTGGGTATGCATTTTCTTTAATGGAAATAGATGAGCTCTTATGATATCACTCAGTTTAGTTAATATGGACCAAGAACTGTATTCACTTTTGTGTTTACTAATGAATGCACCATATTGACCAAATTTGATGTTGATGATGATGATGATGGTGATAATGCAGCATGTGCCCTATTAAGAGAAGGATGGTCAAATAAGCAACCCATCAGGAATGTTGCTTACCACCTTTTTAAAGGCTGAATAGTATTCCATACCTGCAGCATGGGACAAAAAGTAGGTGTATAGTTATTCATATGGGAAAATAACGCAATAATTAATAAATAATAATACAAAAATAAACTCTGTCTTGCATCCTCATAGCTGTAAACCTACTCTTCCCCATCCACCCCATTTTTTAAAATTCAGTCACTTGCGGTGAACGTTTCTAAAATAGTCATTCATAAAATGAATGACTGTGATAATGGTGACCGGGGCGAGGAGCGGGGGCACTGGGGAGATGGCTTTCCATGAGCATCAAGTTTCAGTTCCAGCAGTTCAGATACACTCCACATTTGCCGCACAGCATTGCAGCCGTAGGAGTTCACCGTGCTGCTGTTGTGCTTTCTGCAGTTTTGGTTACCAGCTGTCAACCATGGTGGGAAAATAGTAAGTGGAAAATTCCAGAAATAAACAATTCATGATGTTTAAATTGTGGCTCTTCTGAGGATAAAATCTGGTGTCATCCTGCTCAGGCTGCCCAGGATGTGAGTCATTCCTGCATCCAGCATCTCCATCCCGTACAAACTACCCACCTTTCTATCGTATAGTAGCTGTCTCAGTGATCAGGTTGGTTACCAGAGGGAGCAAGAGACACACACATCGCGTAACTTTTATTGCGGTATATGGTTATAATTGTTCTATTTTATTATTACTTATTGTTACTCTCTTACTGTGCCTAATTTATAAATCAAACTGTATTGTAAGTGTGTATAGGTAGGAAAATTTATAATATAATAGTCCCACAGTGCATGCTTAAAACCACAAACATGCCAAAATGGATGGGTACTATGTTTTTTTCTGTGTACACAATTCTATGATAAAGTGTCAAGTACTGTTGCACTTGGGGCTATTAAGTCAAATAAGGATTATCCAAACACAGCGCTACAGCACTGCCACAGTGCATCTGACATGCTCCATGGCTGCTAGATGACTAGTGGGCAGGCAGTGTCTGTGGGCAAAACTAATTAACCTAGAGTTATAAAAACTAGGCTTTTGCATACATTTCTTTTTGAATATATTTCTTATTTCTGTATGTCTTAAAGAATTCATTTATTTTCATTTATGTCTATAATTTAACTCATTGTAAAATACCGTATGCATGGTACAATTTTGTATTCACGTAGAATAGACGATACACATTTACACATTTCGTTCCAGAAACGTGGTAACTTTCATACGTTTTATCATAATATAGTTTGAAGATATTTGTGAACATCCCACAGAATATCACATCGCACCACACATCAATTGCACTGATTATGTCAAATGGACTGGAGGAGCATGCCATGGCTTGCCTTCGGAAGGCCTCACTAAGAAGTATGTGCTTAAATGGGTGAAAACTAAACCATGTAAAAGTTCATATCCAAAAAGAGTTATAATTGTAGTAGTCATGTACAAGCCAAGACAGGTCCCCAAAGTCAAAGGCACATTATTACATCTTGCTTCTCTTCTCATGAAGAACAAAACACAAGTCCTGCTAGATTTTAATGGGGCCCAGAACTGAAAAAGTCTCTGTGGTTGATTAAGACTGCGATGCACCTGGCCGTTGCCATTAAATATAATAAGCCCAGTGCGTCCTATGGTGTTGGACTTATTTGTGGCGCAAACACTGCTGTGTGGAATTTGTGTTCAGACCCAGTGGGAGAATCACAATGAAGACTCCTGGGTTTTTGGAAGAAGCTTATGACACTTAGAGTAAATACATAATTATATTCTTTTTATAAGACTTTTGGTACAGTACTGGAGCCTAGTAGAGACAGAACACATAGGGAACCAAGGGACCAGGGAGCTGGAATTGCTCATTATAGTCTGATAGACCCAGTGTGGTTGACAGAATAATTCCCTATACCCATCCATTGATGTCTACACCCTAACTCCAGAAACATGTTACCTTATGTGGAAAAAGGGACTCACATGTATGTTTAGGATTATAGAATTTGATATGAGGAGTTTATCCTTGATTATCCAAGTGGGCCAATCTATTCCCATGAATTCCAGTAATAAAATATCCTGATTTTAGTAGACTCTATTTCAATTCATTGAAGATGTAATTTTTTTCTTTTTCTTTCTGAGCTGAAAAATACATTTGCCACAATCTTCTTCCCTTGTTTGACTTACGTGGCAATCTTAAAAAGTGGGTCCAAATATTGATCCTTATTTTTAGAACCAGAAGTGAACTTCTCTATTTCACTTTATCATTGCATTGTTTCACTTCAATTGCGTATTTTTTGAAATATAATGGGAAAAAAGAGTTACATAGGGAACTGCAAAGAAAACAACATGGAAACTTTGAAATGTTTATTGTTGTGAATTACTTATTAGTCAACAAATAATTTACCAACCCTATACAACTCAACCCAAGGGTACACACAAAGATGGAATTACACTTTGCTGTACTCAGAACAGTTCAAGAAATTGTACATTAACTAGATTTTACTTCTGGCCAAGATAGAAGCATAGATAAACATACTTTGCTTCCTTGCACAACCAAAAGAAGAACAACAAGTTTAAAAACAAAAAATAACCAGAACTGCCAGAAAATTGAACTGTATGAAAGTCTGGCAACCAAAGAGTTAAAGAAGAAATATTCATTCAGACCGGTAAGAGGGGTGAAGATGGGCAGCCAGGGCAGAGAGGAAGGTCAGCAAGGTGGTGACTGACAGACTCGGGCAGGTAAGGTGGCAGCTGGTAGATGGGTGGTCCCACATTTGCATATGGATGAACTGCAAGGAGCAACTGCAGAGTGAGACAGACTGCACAACCCAGTGTTGAAGCACAGGAAAATAAAGCCTTAAAACCTCTGGCTGTAACAACCTGTGGAGGTTGTGGTGGCACAAGAAAATCCCAGCTCCACAAGAGAGTTTGCTGAAAAGGCCCACGGGGTCCTAGAAGGTACACAAATCTACCCATCTGGGAATCAGCACCAGAAAGGCTGGATTTGTTTGTGGGTAGCAGGGGAAGTGACTGAAAGCTGGCCCAGACCTGAACAAGCAGTATTGTTCCCTCTCTGACCCCTCCCCCACATACAGTGCCACAGTGCCGCAAAGTGGGTTGCCCCGCCTTGGAAAACACCTAAGGATCTGCCCCTTACAATGTAGCAGGTGCACCAAGACAAAGAAATATGGCTCAAATGAAAGAACGATCAAAACTACAAAAATAGAACTAAGAGATAAGGAGAGAGCCAACCCATCAGATGCGGAGTTCAAAACACTGGTAATCAGGATGCTCACAGAAATGATTGAGTGCAGTAGCAAAATAAAAGAAGTTAAGGTTATGCAAAGTGAAATAAAGAAAAATATACAGGGAACCAATGGTGACAGGAAGGAAACAAGGACTCAATCAATGCTTTGGACCAGAAGAAAGAAATAAACATTCAATCAGAACAGAATGAAGAAACAAGAATTCAAAAAAAATGAGGAGAATCTTAGGAGTCTCTGAGACAGCTTTAAACATGTTAACATACAAATCATAGGGGTGCCAGAAGGAGAAGAGGTAGCGTGAGAAATTGAAAACTTACTTGAACAAATAATGAAGGAGAACTTCCCCAATCTTCCAAAGGGAATAGACTTCCAGGAAGTCCAGGAAGCTCAGAGAGTCCCAAAGAAGTTGGATCCAAGGAAGCCTACACCAAGGCACATCACAATTACATTACCGAAGATTAAAAATAAAGAGAGAATCTTAAAAGCATCAAGAAAAAAGGAGACAGTTACCTACAAAGGAGTGCCCGCAAGACTATCAGCTGATTTCTCAAAAGAAATCTTACAGGCAAGAAGGGGCTGGAAAGAAGTATTCCAAGTCATGAAAGGCAAGGACCTACATCCAAGATGACTCTATCCAGCAAAGTTCTCATTTAGAATGGAAGGGCGGATAAAGTGCTTCCCAGATAATGTAAGGTACAGTTAAAGGAGTTGATCATCACCAAGCCCTAATTAAATGAAACGTTAAAGGGATTTATCTAAGAAAAAGAAGAAGATCAAAAATATAAACAGTAAAATGACAACAAACTCACAATTATCAACAACTGAACCTAAATAAAAACAAAAACAAAAATGAACTAAGCAAACAACTAGGACAGGAACAGAATCACAGAAATGGAGGTTTATTGGGGTGGGGGCAATGGGAGAAAAGGTATGGGGAATAAGTAGCATAAATGATAGGTAGAAAACAGACAGGTGAAGGATAAGACTAGCATAGGAAATGGAGAAGCCAAAGAATGTATATGTATGACCCATGGACACGAACTAAGCGTGAGAGGGAATGTGGGTGGGAGGCAGGGTGCAGGGCAGCGTGAGGATAAAGGTGAGAAAAAATGGGACAACTGTAATAGCATAATTAATAAAATACACTTAAAAATAACATATACTTTAAAAATCTAGATTTTAATCTGGCAATACCTAAAATACATTTGTGTGTCCATCTCAAAATCTTAAGACAGTTGTGTGAGAATAATGTACTAAGAAAAAGCAAATGCGAGTTCACATAAAATGTTTCATTTACATAAAATGAAAATATACTGAAGCAAGAGGACCTTTAGATATCACTTCTTTTGTATACATTAAAAAATTGTTTAATATTTAAATCATGCACCCCAGTCATGCCTTCTTTATCTTTTCAAGTTTCATTTTAAAATCCCATTTAGAGATAGTCGGGCTCTCCATTTTGCTTGTCAATCATGAGGGGTAGCTATACGAACCTCCGTGTCTAGTGCACAAGGGATCGCTCTGTCCAGACTTGCTCATGTGAACAGTAGCTCAATCACAAAACAACTTGTTCTATAGAACATGTATATTTACAACTCTTACATTACAGGGTTTTACTTGAAACCCCTTGCCATAGTGCTTATAACAACTGGGAGATCGCTTCTGATTTTCATTCACAAAAGCCTCTTATTGCCACAAAGTTCCTCTTGCTTTTTGGTGGTCACTGATGCCACCTGAGGCTCCTCTTGTGTGTGTACCCTGACCCCAGAATTCTGTGTGCACTGCACAGGCTACATGTCCATTTAAGGTATCTAAAAGTGTCTTCCAGATTTGATGAAAATCTGTTCAACTGTCGCTTAGGTATGACTGTAACAAGTCAAGAAAGTTTATTTTTATTTGTGTATATTTCTACCTTCTACATTTATCACAAAATTTCATTCTGAGCAGACCATTTGATGATCAGCATCTATATTAGAAAACTGACTCGAAGTCGTAGTACATTCTGCACCGTGTTATCTGTGGGTGAATTATTGAATAACAGGATGGAAGAATGCTCAAAATTTGATTGTATAATTTATTCATCCAGAAATAAGGCAAACTGGATTTACATATGATCAAAGGATGTCAAATTTATCTTTAAAAATTTCTAAGAATCAATGAGTTTTTTTTTACAATTAAATGTAAGATATATAAAAGTGACATATGCATTTCAATAGATACCGCAAATCAAGATATTTTCTTCTTGATTGTGATTTAAAAGTGACTTTCTTTGTGGATAGGTGATTGCCTTTGTAAATAATAAATGTATTCAAATGAATTGTGTCTGGCAAGAAAAAACTTTCTTCTACCCTTTTAGGTTCTGTAGCTAGTCTACAATAAAAATGGCATAACAAGATTAACAGGAGAGAAACAACCTTAATTATGTACATACAAGACCCCACAAAGGCAATGAATGAGACAAGCAAACCATGCACCCCGAGCTGAGGAATGATGGGATCGGGGCCTGGGCTGCACAGGGAGAAGGACAATCCACAGGACAATCAGAGGAGCAAGTGTTAGGTAACTGTACGTTTGCTCTGCCATGCACATGGGTCTTTCAGATAAAACGTTATCTCTGGTAGTAGCTCTATTCCCGGGACAGACCCCCATTTAAATATTTTAGGTGGTTGAGAGTAAGGTAGAAGTTTTTCTGAGTCAGTTCAGTCTTGATTGGTTTCATGTCAAAATAATCTACATGTCACATTGGCACATAGTGGGGCCACCTGTTCTCAACCACTTTGGAAACAATCGGAATTGTTCGTGTTTTTTGTTTTTAATTTCATACAAGCCCTTACAATTTTGTAAGCTACTGGGGATCCATTTACTCCTAACAAATGGTGTTACCATGTAACTATGAGATTGGACAAAAGAGATGAAGTTTGCTATTTAAAGTTTAAGTCAAGTGACTTCTTGTTCTTTGGTGTTAAGATCTTATCCTCTGTAAAGGAAATAACAAAAGGTAACTGTATCATGGATTCTATTAATTAAAAAAAAATCCCCACCCACTGAATGCCTTTTAATAAGAGGAACATAATAACAATTATAGTTGATCACAAAGAATTACAGAAATGGTAAAAAGCAAGCTAAAAAACTCCTGTTTTTAATCTTCCAGAGAGAAACTGTACTTTTTCATTTCTGGTGCGCTACAGTATAAGAAATCAATGACAGGTACATGTCTCTTTGGAATAACTTTTATAACCTTTTCTCAAAAAACGTCTCTATTCTCGGCATGCCACCCACAGTTCGCTGACTTTGAACTGGTCTTGTCCAAGCCCCAGCCCCACTGGCTTGTTTCAGCTGCCTCTGATGAAAGATCCCCACGAGACTTCTGTACCAAGATATTTCCAATTGCTCTTCTCCTAATAAAGATGACTTTTCTAGAGGCCAGCCATGTTACTCATCAGATGAAGTTCAGGGCATAGTGTTTTTCTTTATTAACATTTTGAAGGTTATATCAGTTTACTAGTGTGTATTTAAAAAATGAAGAATATTGCCTAATGATTGCTTCCTTTATCCCTGGGTTTCATTACTTGAACATTCTTATGTAATGATGTCTCAAGCCCTTTTATTATTTTGCAAATGAGAGAATTTCTCCTTCAAAGAATAGCAGTACTTTTTGTCATGGGAGTAATTACTAACACAGTGGGCTCCTTTATTATACTTTTTGTCCTTAAATACTGGTCTCAGTTTGAAAGCCAGAGGACCAGAATCATCAGTTTCCATTTCTGACAGCAGGCAGATGGATATTTTACCTCAAACAGATAGACAGAATTTGCCCCTCTTCTAGCTTTTTGTTTTATTTGGGCTCTCAAGAGCTTGGATGATGCCCACCCACATGAGTGAGGTTTTTTTGTTGTTTTTTTTTTCCACTCTACTGATTCAAGTGTTAATCTCTTCCACTTCCAGAGACACCCCTCACTGAAACACCTAGAAATTATGTTTCATTAGCTATTTGAGCATCTCTCAGCCCAGTTAAGTTGACACATAAAATTAAGCATTACAACAATATATCAATATTGGTTAATTGTGTGATGTGCCATACTCATGTAAGATATTAATAATCCAAGAAACTGGGTGGTGCTCTTGGTACTATTTTCATAATTTTCTGAAGATCTAAGACTTTCTAAAATAAAATAAAAAAATGTTCATTAAAAGTTTTTTACCAGGATATTTTTACCAGGATGTTTATTTTAATATTCAATATTAAACAATTTCCCCTTTATTTCCTGCTAAGATTTTAAAATATGAATGTGTGACAAAAGTTATTATATACTTTTCTCAAATGCTAATATAATCATTCCATTTTATCCTTCATTCTGATAAGGTATGATCAATTACAAAGAAGATCTTGTTATTTAAAGAGCCTTACTGCGCAGGATAGAGTAGGCTGCATTAAAAAATAAAACGACAAACAAACAAAAAACAAATCTCAGTGACTTGAACATCAAAGATTGCTATTTCTCTTGAACTACATGCTTACAGTTAGGTCAATGGGCCCTGTGATCTGTGCCAGCCGCACACCAGGGGCCTGGAGGTGAGAAACCTCTGCCTTCTGGAGCCCACTGTGAAACCAGTAGGAAATGGGATCAAAGGCCTAGAAACACATTCTTGAGATTTTTTTTGAAAACATGATCTGTAGTGTTACGTGTCTTTAGAATTTTTAACATGGGAAAAAGGGAGGGAATGCGTACTTAGGAGCGTGGAACAGGTCTAGGGTGTCGGGTGCTGCTAATGTTTTATATCTTGCTCTGACGGGTAGTTGCATGGTGTGCACTCACTGATTACTATTTGATATTTATTTTAGGTACTAGAAAAGTGTTTATTATAAAAACAAAATCCCTTCACTACTTATCAATTATCAATCCTCTCCCCGTTTCCAAAAATGAACAACACATAAGCAGTACAACAATATTTACCAAATCTGATTTTGGAGATAAGCGACTTATCTGTGCTAATCTGTTAGTTTCAGGTTTTTTTATACTGATAAGAGGGGTAGATTTTAAGAGGGTTTTTAGTTATCTAGAAGTCTACTTACTATTGTTTGATTTTGGTCTTTTCATGTCAGGAGGCCAGCAGAGGTGGAAAGAGAGCTGAGTTGTGTATGAGAGCAGGCATTAAACCAACATCCAAAAGAGGAAGGTAGCAATTAAGCATTTAGTCACTTGCTGCAATAGCGGAAGCAAGAAACTAAGACAGAATCCATGTTTCCCCATGACTTAGGAGGCTGGTGGTGGGTGATGAGGGAACTCTGAACAGGTCTTGGTGATCTGATGAACCCTGGGGACTGTCTCCTATTGATAGGGAACACAGATTTGGCAAATTTTAGTTTAAGGTAAATGCTTGTAAACCTAGGCAGTACTGTATATGTTAAAGCTTTTTGTTTCAGATCCTTCAGATAATGGCCATCCTGGCTCCGGGGAAAGCAGCTGATCTTCTGGGGGCACTGCTAGAGATTACCGCCTGGGGACAAGTGGAGGCATCCCGGCCATTGTGTTCCAGGGAGAGACAGAGGACCACCTGTCCCTGGGAGCAGTTACCACACCTCGATCATGCCCTGTTATAAAAAGTCTGGCCTGGAAAAGAAAGGGAAGAAGGTTCTATTGGGTGCAAACCCGCCTTCTCAGATGGCTGACCATCTGAGATTTGTAAAAATAGTTATTTTTATGTTCATATAGAACTTTTAAAATGTGTGCTTTTGTGTTTTGGTTTATGATCTGTTGCAAATAGCCTTTTTTATATAATGGGGAATAGATTAAAAAAAGGTTCTTTTTATGTTTGCTTGTTTTCCTTTATTTTTAACTTCTTTCTTATTGTTGTGCAAGCACAGTTGTCTCCATTTTCCAACTGTTCATTTTTCATTTTTATTGCATTGACAGCTTTGTTAAAAATCAGTTGACCAAATATGTGCAAATTTATTTCTGGACTCTATTTTCTTGCATGAATATTTTATCCTTGCTTCAAAAGTTTATTCTCTAGATTATAATAATACATATTTTTCTCCATATAATTCTTTAAAAATCTGTCTTAGGTATTACAGTTTATTGCTATCACCTTATATTCTCATCAGATTTAAAACTGTACTATTTCACATAAAATTGAAAATATAAGAATATAATTCTATTTACTCCTTTAAACTTGTGTCAAGCATTTTATTTATGTTGGAAGGCAATTATTTTTGCTTTAAACACTGAGTGACATTTAAAGATATTAGGAAAAATAAAATGCAAGTAATATTTTTATTTATCCTTATATTTTTCATTCAGTCCTCTACATTTATTCATGTATATCTGGGTTTCTGAGTTTTTATCTAGTAACTTTTTCCTTCAACATGAAGGACATCTTTATTTAGGTATACTTAACATAAAAAATTTTCAGGTAAAGGCTAAGAGATTCTTCCAAGAACTAATATTCTCAGCTTTTGCTTATCTGAATTTGTTTTTATTTGCACTTCAGATCTTTTCATAAATAAATTTTTTAAATAATAGAATTCTGAGTTGACAACATAATTTTAAAGCGTATTGTAGATGTTCATGTATTTTCATTATGAACTCACTGTTTCTGTTAAGTCTGTTGAAATTTTTAACAGGGATATCTTTTATCTAGGTTTTTTTTTGTGTGTATTGTTGGGAATAAGGAAATTAAGAACTAAATTTCCTCTAATAGACAAGAACCACATTGTAGCTAAAAGGAAATGATAAGGAAGACACAGGGCAGTTAAGCAAACATCCCGTGTCTAGCAGACGCTCTCCCCTGGATAGGCTAGATAAGCAATGCTTTGTAGTTTTTAATGAGAAAATAGGAAACTAGCTAGCTAGAGCCAGGAGATTACTAGGTTAATGAACAAACAGCCTGCCTTCCCGCCTTATGCAAGAGTGCTTGGTTTGAAATTCCCGCGCGCGGTCTTTGTAAGTGAATTGCTAACTGCCACGTCTGCTTCTGTATAACGCTTGCTTGCCTGCCCCTATATAAGGATGTAGTCGTAAGCGCTTGGCGTGGCTCTCGTTTGCAGCTCCTTGTGGGCACTGTGTCGCTGGACACTTTGAGAGTTTGCCCCTGCGCAGGTTAAACTCGGCCAATAAAGTAACATCTTTGATACCCTGAAAGTCTCCGATATCGGTTCTCACGTGTGCTGGATGCTACATGTATGTGTGTCCTTTGCCTATTGTTCTGTTCTCTTAGGTTCTCAGAAGTTTGACTATAATATGCGTATGTGGTTTTTTAAAAAAATTTATTTATCTTCTTATTGTGTTGCTAGTCTCCCTGGATCTGAGTTCACATTTTCATCAACTTTGGGAAATTTTGAAAACAAAATTTCTTAAAAATGTTTTTTGTTTCTTTCTTCTTTCCTTTGAGAAACCCAATTGCATGTACATCACACTTAATCTCATGGGTAATTGAGTATATGTTTATTTTTTCTCAGATTTTTTTCTTTTGCCTCAGTTTGAATAATTTATATTAACTTGAATTAAACTTGACTAATCTTTCTGCTTTTAAATTTACCCTATGACTTTTTATTTCAATGTTTTTATTTTTAAATTTTTAAGAATTCATTAGCATTCATGTTTGTAATTTCCTTTTTATTTTTTTTGCCAATTTCTCATTTTTTGTTCTCAATTGTACTTTTCTTCCTCGGCCCCTTGAATATAGTAACAATATTTGTTTTAAATTCCTTACTGAAAATTCCAATATTGGTGTTACCTTGGGGTCTGTTTCTGTCAGCTTTGTTATTTTTTAGTAGAAGAAAACATGTTTCTGTTTATCTCGGCTATGGAAAACATGCTTCTGTCTTCTCATTCTAGTTATTATGATTGTTTGCAATAATGTAAGAATTCTGGATTATTTTTCTTTTAAAATACTGTGTTTTGTTCTGGGAGACAGTTAAATAAATGATTGCTCACAATAAGCCTTTATGTTAGGCTTTTTTTGGGGGGAGTAGATCTATTTCAGTATTTTGCTACTTCTCGTGTGTAATTTTACTTGGGAGGCATGGCCTTTCCGGATCCTCCACAGCACGCACACCCGGGGTGCTCAGCAAGAGTCTCCGCGTTAGCCAGGCTGTGCTGCCCCATGTCCCAAGCACTGAGCAAACTCCAGTGTCTTCATTCAGCTAATAACCCTCAGCAGCGGCTCTCTTCCAGGCCTTGAAGTCTCCCCCTAAGCTTTGATAGTCCTGCCTTCAGCCAGGAAGAGAGAGAAACACAAACTGGCATCAAACTTTCTTCTGTAAATAATTCTTTTTTAAAAAAGTTTTTTCTCTGTACAGCTCTCCTTTCTACTCTCTTTCTCACAGACTTCCTCCGTCTAGAATCTCTGAACTCTTATCATTGTGTGCGTTATTCACTGAGGCTGCGGGCTTTCTGCTTAGGTTCTCCTCCTCCGTGCTGCGGTCTGAAACATCTCCAAGGCAGAAAGAAAGTCAGGGTGAACGCAGAGCTCACTTGCAAGAGTTTCTCTTCTTTCAAATAAAATAGACTTGCGCTCAGCTGTCCACTGTTTGAAAATAATTACTTCATATATTTCCCTTTTTTATTCTTATTTAGTAAAGGCTCCTAAATCGGCTGTGGTAAGTGTATTATGGCTAGAAATGGAAATTCTAAATGTATTTTATTTCTATCTAGCTAACGAAAACTTGAGGTATCTGGTTTGCTATGCTTATCTCAAAGCAATACTTTTGAGGAGAGTGCATTCCACCTTGTCTTAATCTAAAGGAGGATTTAATTGACTTACTTGAACTTGTTGGACCCTGGTCTAGAATAATGCCATGGAGACAGCAACATTTAAATAAATATTCACTTGCATTTTTAGGCTGATAAAAATCATCATCATCATTATTATCATCATTATAATCATCTCAGGTAACATTTAATATTTTTCCATGTAGCACATTTTTAAACATACTCACTACACATGACAACCTTATGATTCAAATGTATTTTATATGAGCAGATTTAGGTGAAATAGATTAAGTGGTTTACCTGAAGTTACACACAGAGGTTGCATTGGAACGAGGGATGTAACAGAAATAACACCACTTCATAGTCAAAACACCAGCCATTTCTCTTGTGATCTCAACAAAAATCCTTTTCCTCACTTTCGGCCATACCACCCCATTGCACCACACTGCGTCATAAAATAGGACTGAACTCAGGTATGTAGAAAATGTGGGGAACACAGTCTCAGTTAGATTTAGAGATAAGAGGACTTCTAGGTGCAATGTTAATTTCCAGGAAAGGGAATCTTACAATCAGATTTTTAAACTTTAGGCTGAGCTCTGCTCACATCCTGAACTCCACATTTAGAAGCTAAGTAGCAACTGTATTTCAGAATTCAGTTTAGATGTCTCTTCTTCTATGAAGATTTTGCTATTGCCATCTCAGCCCCCAGATTGGATGGGATGCCCCTCCTCTCTGTGTTGGAATCTTTATCTCAGTACTCAGGACACCAAACTGTGAATGTCCCTTTACTTCCTACTTAGGGACTCCAGATCCAAAAAGCTTTCCTGAGAGCTAGAACTTGTGTTATTCACTGCTATGTCTCAAGATAGGAGCACAGTGCCTAAAATGCAGTGAGAGTTCAAAACATTTTAAGAATTCATATGCATGCCTTACATAAATAAGAAGGTTGAAACACGGCTATATAATGGATAATCAAGAAATGGAATTTATTTATTAAAAATGTATATTTATTCTTCATTGTTTTAACTTCTGTAATCTTCAGAATATCTCCATTTGATGCAGTATGCCTACGGGGATTTTTTTTTTTGCTGCTCACAAAAGTTTGAACTTACCCATTTTGATGCCTTCTAGTGCTTCTGCCTGTGTTCTGTTTCACCTTTTCCACATCAGCAAAACTTTTCCTTGTAAGGACATTTTACATCTTGGAAAACAACAACAACAAAAGTCTCTCAGGGAAAGATCAGGTGAATAGGCAGAGTAGGGCAGGGAGGATGCTGTTGTTGGTCAAAAACTGAACACTCAGAGCAGTGTGGGCAGGTGCACTCGTAAATCACCCATCATGAAAAGCGTTAATATGTCTTCCAAAAAAATTCACTGAAGCTGAATGCAGCCTCTCACAACAATGCCAGCTGGCACACTGATACAGATGGGTTCCTAGAACACTCACCTGGCAGGGGAAGCCTGTACTACCAGGGGCCTTCCCTCCAGAAGATAATTTCAGTTTTTTTTTCAGGTCCCCTGTCGTACATGACACAGCCAATATCTACCTTCAAAGACAAGGTAATTTCTACCATTCTAATAGTGAGGTCCTGGCCTGATTCTGGTGTGATTATTTTTAGGCTTCTTTCTGAAATATTTACCAGTGTTTGCGCTGTGGAAGATACGCTCATATTCCCTCTGATATAGTCATAGAAAAGCCAGGTTTTTCATGTTAACTGTAGCAGTGAAGAATTATTATTAATTAGGGGTAGAATCTACTGAACTTTTCATATGGCCATTTATTGCCTCAATGAATTGTTTAAAGAAATAAATAAAACTGGAGACATTTTACAGAGCATATTAAGTGTTAAATGTAAAATAATAATTTTACAGCATAAAGTTTTTATTAGGTAGTTCTTAATTAGCCACTTTCTTTTTTTATACAGATGTACAATCAGTGTTCAAACAAGTGGCTAAAATTGTTTTAAGGGGTAACACAACCTGTGTCACACATTGGACAAAATATGAATCCTTTCAGGAAAACAATCCTATAAAAACACCTAATTAACTTGTAGCTAAAAATAACAGGGTTTTTTTTTTCAGTTCTACCTTTTTCTTTTCTGCTAGTGCATCTCACTTAGTAAACTGTTTAGTTTGCCTCAGGATATAAAATCCGTCAAGAACATTATTGAGACATCGGCAAGGTTGGTAGGATCTTCTCTGTCAGAATAGATGACAACTCATTATAGTCCAGAAAATGGAAACCCTTGGGGAAGAAGGGAAGTCTGAGCTTGCCGAGATAAGATTGTTTGAGGCTATTTTTGATGGTGAGAGTATTTATGAGCTGCATTAATAATAGATGAACTCATGTTGTAGCAGTAAAATATGAAAACATTCTTATTTGACCAGTAGGAAGTTGCTTGCTTGGCAACAACAATAAAAATAAAGTGACTATTAAATAATGAATCATTTCTTTAAAAGACAGTTTTCATGGTATTCTTTAATATTTATAAAGTTGTTAACAAAGGTTTTCAAAGCTTTACAGTATGGTATTCTAGGAAAGATGCAGGAATGTATTTCACTTAATTTAGAAACTTCTTTTTGATTTTTTTATAATTACTGTGCTTTTTATTAGTTTTAATATTGTTTCCTTTGTAGGCTCTATTAAGCAACTAATATTATTTGTAATAAAATACCATTAGTACTGTAGTTTATCCTCCTACCACCTAATACTTAATAATCAGGTAATGATCCTTGATGTTTTATTCTCTTTCTTGACAAGGGAGAGGGAGGGACTTCCTCATGTTTTCCCTACACTTTCATGGAGAACTTTCTTCTGAGTACGTCTGCAGGCCTGGGGAGCACAGTGACTAAGTACTGCTGGTGGACCTCAAGTCAGGGGGGATCAGCCAGATCTCAGAGCGACAATGCCTACAATTGTGCCAGGTGTATCAGAGTATTTGTATCAAGCAATGTCCCTTTGTTTCAGTTATTAGCTGCAACACCAAATATGTGCATATGCCGGGAGAAGGCTGACATGGGAATGAGCTTATTAGATTCTTTGCCACAAGAACTTGACGTGTATGTGAAAAAAATGGTAGAAAAGATATGTGTGGGAGAGTAATTTTGTTTTCTCATTGGCCAACCCTACATGTAAAACAAAGAAGAGAGACAAAATTGATAAATGACAGATCAATACCTAGGTAGATAGATAGATAGATGGATAGATAGATAGATAGATAATTACCTTTTTATTAAAGGGACAGTCTTGTTGTTCACTATGGTTTCCACTGTTACAATTGACTAGTAGCAACACACAGAAATGAAGCACTTTTTGGAAACTTGGTAAGAAAATAGAGAAAGTATATTTAGCATAGGGATGAGTTTAGAATTTTAGGATTGCATACAGGTTTTTAAATATATATAAATACTGTCTCCTTTTCTAAATTATTCTTTGTAATAATAAGCTCAAGTATTAAAAAGGAAAATATGATTGCAATAAGAGAAATAAGAAAGTGTAAAATTCTAGGAGGATAGTGAGGACAATAGATAAGAGAAGTCAGCAAAACTAACCGTGAGCTTCTTCAAAAACTAACAAAGAGGTAGAGAAAAATAGTAGTTATTCAAGAAGAAGACATTTTTCATAACTCCACGTCCTGGGCTAGTTTACTTAAAAGCATAATTATTGCAAGATACTGAACTCTATTGCTGTTGTTCCTGATGGCAGCTGTGCAGAAAAGTTCATAAATTCTCTGTAAGGACATATATGAAATTACTTTATGAAATCCAAAAGCATAATTTTAACTGTCATAACATACATGTAGGTTCATGGGACTCAGAGTATCAGTATTCTTTTTCAGATGTACCTTCATGAAAGGAAAAATCTCCAAAAATCCAGAGATTTCAGAACCTAATATCTACTGGTTCCTTGACACACGCTCACCGGCCTGCAGTGAGCACAGAACACTGCAGATGGCTCATCGACACACGAGAAAAACATACACAGAGACAACCAGGTCCTGTGGGGAAATAGGGACAGAATGGCCACTCTCTCTAGTGGGGAGCGCCCTGTTTCCATTCCCAAGCAGATTTTTATTGAGAATACAGACTTAGTTTGTGGATTCACAGTCTGGCAGCAAAGATCAAAAGAAGTAGATGACTTACAAAGGTGCAGACAGAACCCCCGCTGTGATTCTGGGCAGAGCTTGGAGTTTTAACATATGGCTCAAAGGGCTAGTTTTAGTTTCCTGTCTGTGCCTTCAAATTCTAATCTAATAACATCCTCTAGCAAACAGATCTCACAGGATCTTGCATATTCTATGTCCCAGGCCTGATTACCCCAGGGGTCCACTGTCTCTGGTCTGGGCTGCACCACCCCTGCTATTTCCACAGGCCTGAGTTAACAGAGAAGACAAAGGCAGCCAGGAGACTTGGATTTCTCACATCTCAGAACAAGGACTCAGGCTTTGACAAAGCCGAGGGGGCAGGGGTTGATGTCCATCACCCCTTCATATCCACAGCCCCAAATCTCTTCCCTTAGGGCATTCCCATGTGATCGTGTCTGTCGTAGATTCATTCTCTTTCCTAGAGAATTGTTATTCGTCATTGACTGCCTGTCATGCAAAGGGAGCCAGGCATTAGAACAGGCAGCGTTCATGCCAGGGAGATAAGTTTTTGTCTCCTTAGTGGCTCCTGGTCCAGAGGTCTCTCACTCAGCCTAAGTCACAGGGGGTTACAGCTTCCTGAGACCAGGCAGGGCGGTCCCCAACAGTTCCTGATGTATAACCTGGGATATAATAAATAAAATAAGCTGGTTACGGTAAGAATGAACACTTATATACTACTTAATATGCCCAAGAAAGTTTTATTAGCAAATACAGCAAATAAAAATACAAGATATTCAGTTAAATTTGAATTTCAGATAAACAATGTGCTTTTTAAAAAGATTTTTTAAAGATTTTATTCATTTATTTTTAGAGAGGGAAGGGAGGGAGAAAGAGAGAAAGAAAAACATCAATGTGCAGTTGCTGGGGGCTGTGGCCTGCAACCCAGGCATGTGCCCTGACTGGGAATCGAACTTGCCAATGCTTTGGTTCACAGCCCGCACTCAATCCACTGAGCTACACCAGCTGAGCCAATGCATTTTTTTAAAAACTTAAATATGTTCCATGCAATATTTGGGACAAACTTAAGCAAAATTTGGACAACTTACACCAAAATTTATTTTTTGTCTGAAATTCAAAATTAAGTTGGTATTCTATAATATGAAAACTTTATTTAACACTTTAAATATTAATTTATTTGATTCTTAACCTAACCTGTCTTTGTAGGTATCTTTACTTTTATTTTATTTCACAGCTAATAGCACCAAGGCAGAGAGCGGTCAGTGACTTCCTCGAGTCCTTGCAGGCAGTGAGCGCTGCACCTGAGGTTCTGAGCCACGCATGTCCTGCAGACGCCATGCCCCTGACTGCTCCTTAAATAACCTCCAAATTCATCCACGGGTGTAGTGGGAGTGGTGCAGGCTAGGCTCAAGTGGGAAAAAATGAAGAAGTGGTGGGCAGCAGGACTTGGAGTAAAATAGCAAATACAGTAACTGTTAGAATTCCTGCCTCTAATACCCTGTCCCTTCAATCCCTCTGTCACTCTGCGGTCACCTGATATTTCTGCATTTTAAATGTGGTCATGTTACATATTACGGCAGATTCCTCAGCGGCTCTTAGACCTTACGGGGTGAAATCGTGCCTTCCAATGGTGGACGAAGGCTTTGTAATTTAATGCTTGCCTACCGTAATTCCTTCACCTCTTCTCCAACTTGTTTATTACCCTGCTCTTTCTTATTTGTGTACACTCCTGTGTTGTGCCTCGGAAATGACGATTACCTTAAAGGACATCAGAGTATCAGTAGGTGATCAGGGACGCAAGTGGACTCAGTGTGGAGCTGCTGGCGGAGGAACAAACACCCTTTCATCCCACCCGGCACTGCACGCCGCACACCGCTCCACTTCTCCGGGCTCTTTTTCTTGGTGAATTCTTACTCTCTTTCCCTCTCTGACTGAATGCTCTCTTCCTGAGAAGCTGTGCTTAGCTCTCTGAGGCTGACTTTCCGATCGGCACTCCCCTAATTAATTACTCAAAGAATGGTACGTTTAGATTTACTTTTCTAGGCAATCTAAAGTAGTTTAATTTTTATATAAAAATGTAAACAATGTGAAACAAACAATAAATGCATCTCGAAGCTTTGTTATCCAGTCAGTGGCATTTGTTACCTTTTGTACTTGCACATTGTATTCTCTCAAAAGTATCTGTTGATTGACTAATCGACTACCTGCTTGTTATTTATGAATGGCCTTTAAAACAGTGAGCTAGTGAAAAAACTGCATCTTTGAGGAAAGTAATCCTGACCATAAAATGGAGATGTTTATAGCCCGTGTGTTTCCACCTACAATGTTTTATAAGCATTTAACAGTAATCCATCATCAAGACTTTATTTAAAATTTTACTGAATTTGATGCTGAGCAAAGTTT